>NC_090780.1:12452500-12682500 GCF_040054535.1 Antennarius striatus | reverse complement strand
TCAAAAACATGCAGCTGATTTGAACTGGTCACTCCACATTGTCTGTAGGTGTGAGTGTGACTGGTTTTTTGTATTTCATCTCATCTACATAAAGATGGATGAATGGTAAATGGACTGTACTTATATAGTACTACTCTAGTCTGACTACTGCTCAAAGAGTAGAATTGATGAACTGACATAGTATTTGACAATATTTTATATCACCTATAAATAAAGTTCATGGTGATGCCTTGACATTAAACTGCTTTGGTCTTTCAGTCTCTTGGTTACACACAGCTTGTCCACAACAAAGGATGAAGATGCCAAATTAGAAGTGAAGCGAGATGCACAAAGTTGATCACACAACTGTGATTGATCCTTTATTACTGGCAACACTTTGACTTTAGTTTGTTTGGTGAAAGAAAGAATGGAAGGGAGAGGGAACAAAGTCCATGGGAAAAAGAAGGAAGACAACGCCAGATCTCATTTGTCTTTGTTCTAGACATTAGAACTTGCGATTCGCCTCCTTTGGGCATTTCTCATAAAGCTAAACCAGTAGTGAGGTGAGACTGGTTGAGACTTTACAGTTTTTACACTACGACACAGGGGGTTGATCCTAGGAATCAATAAAAAGATGTGGGCTCAAGTATCATCATTTGGGAAAATCAGCCCATTGTTTGCAGCTCCAGATCCGGAGGAGTTATTCTTGGACTCCAGACGACTAATCTGTAACACTCGGGTTGTCAGACTCTGAACATTTAGAAGCTCCGGGAACAGTGGAAAGCACCTCATGAAACTTTTCATCCGTACAGTCAACAGTTTTTGCCAAAACCTCCCATCTGGGTCCACGCGGGGAGCCCCCTCTGTCACGCACAGGCTTCAACATCGTCTCCATCATCATCACGGCGTTCATTGGTCTGACCATCATACTCAACGCAACACTGATCATTGTGTCCCTGTTGCCCAGGCAGCTGAGGCAGCCGCTCAGCTCTGCTCCAGTGAACATGGCTGTACATGACCTGGGAACAGCCGTGCCTGGGGGGGTGTTGTCCGTGACCAACAGCACCCACGGGTTCGTCTGACAAGGAAGAACAGGCTGTGTGATAAAGAGCTCTGCACCGTCTGGTTTGATGAGATGAAGACATGACTGTATAGTTTATGTACTGTTTTTTTAAAGAACTATCCTAACAATGAGTTGATTATTTTGTCGATGATTTCTTAGTTTAATAGTTTAAAAATGTAATAGTATGCAACATCATTGTCATGCACTCATACATATTATTATCTGACCCAATGTCTTACTGTGGAAGTTGTTGGACCAGACGCTCTTTAAAGGAAAAGCATTTCTGGTATTTTTCATGCTAGAATAATTCAATCAAACTGTCTCCTCAGAGGAAGGTGAAGAGGCTACAATCGAAAAATGGAATGTTGAATTCTCTGCATTCTTCAGAATTCAAGCTTATATGAAAACATCAGATTAAATCAGGAACACTTGTTTCTGGCACATCAGCAAATTTCTCTCTCTCTCTCTCTCTCTCTCTCTGTGATACAGAGAGAGGGTATCTGGGAATCACAACAAGTAAACATTGAGCTCAATAAATGTTCAGCAGACTAAAAAAATTACTCAATAGTTTGGTGAATAATGACCACATTTTCATGTACTCACATTTTGAATGCAGAATTTTATTGTCTTTCTCTGATTTCTGTGTATTTGTATGTTTACCTACGGTCTTCCAGCACTGGCCAGTCTTCATTAAGAGGGTTTGTAATAATGGTTCTGTTAGTGCGTCCTCCATCAGCACAGATCCTGCCGCAACAGCCCTCGCATTCTGGAAAAATACTTTTTATGAGAGTGGGTTAGTTTAATAAGTGAGCAGTCAGTTGGGTTTAGTTGGATAAAGGCAACGGCTTTTACTTTGTGTTGTCACACTAAAGACTACTCCGTCAAATGTGATCAAACCCAGGCTTAGATTATAACCATTACATAAATATAAACAACTGATTTAGAAAGAAAAATGGCTCCATCAGATTGGGACAAAAACAGTGAGTGAATGTTGAAATGCTTTGAATGTACATTCTGTGTTGTAGGTGTCACAGATGGAAATGGAGGAGGTGCAGTAGCTAAAGAACAGTTACACACACGCACGTACGCACGCACAAACACACACGCACACGCACACGCACACACGCACACACACACACACACACACACACACACACACACAGAGTTTATTCAGAACAGTTTTAATGCCTCACTGCTTTTGGATCTCAGCGCCATCTAGTGGCAGACACATATGTCTGGATTCAGAAATTCAGTCAGTTGGAACTGAGGCTCAGCTGACTAAACTAACTAAACTAATTCCTCGTGAATTAAAGCAACCATTTAAATTTATTTATTTAAAATGTTATTTTTATGTGTTGCTGTCATGATAATTTCCCTGTTTTAAGATTCACATCCTGTCACCAGCAAATCTACAGCACTAAAGTGTTTGATTGTATAACATTTAATTCTAAAGAACTATACATCGAGGAAGAAGGAAAGTGAGTGGTAATTCAGCATAAGTTTATTTAATTATGATCAATAGAAAATCAAATATTGGTATTGATGCTAACAAAGTTAAGGCAAAAATAAAATGAAAAATACAAAAGAAATGCATCAATACAAAACCTAGAGGGTTATAGTAAAGCATTTGCTACTAAGAGAAATGATGATACAGAATAAAAACATTAAGGAACAGATATCAAGACTTTCAAGTAGAGAACATTACCATGGGTCTTTCCATATGTTTGTACATATTTTACATTATCTTCTATTTTATTACAACTTTCAGAACATTGATAATTATTATTATGATAACAATGTGAATAAAACCAATACAAAGTTTTAATTCAACGTGTTCCTCTGTAAACTTTACTTTATCTTTTTATTTTTTCCCTATCTGCGAAAAGAGAAACAGTGCACCTTGAAAATATTTTTAATACTATTTCATTCCCAGCATTTTAAGGTGAGGTATAAATGACAAATATAGATTCCACTAAACCATACACACAGTCACAAAAAGTACAAAATTTCCTCACCTTAATACACAAATCTGTTTAGAAAAAAGAAGAAACGAAAGCACTATACAGTTACTTGTGCAAAGACAAACAGCTATGTGCTAATATTTAAATACCATTGGTTTAGACTGAACCAAATCAATAATTTCTATTTTCAGGAATCCCTGACATGAGGTAAAAGTAAGTTTTTCTTCATCTTTAGTTTAACACAATTTTTAAAAGTGTTTACAAAATAATGCATATCTTCAGTTCATCAGTACAGTAATTGCTACGAATAGTACAATGTGCCTGTTATGTGCATTGGTCCTTTGATATGACAGTCATCAAGAAAGGACTAGAACACATTTATTTTTTACTCACAAACAATTCAAAGAGCCCTTTCAATGTGCACATAAAATGGAAAACCTACATTTTTATGACAGTATTCGGTTGAATTAGAGTGTAGTGCACACTCATCTACAAATCAAACAGCAACAACAGACCACATTAACCTTAAATATCCTTGGTACTGATTCAAACACTGTCCTGTAATGCCTGGAAAGACTGCTTCACTGTATTTTTTCAGTACAGTGTCTATAACACAATAAATAATAACTAATACAAAGATGTTTTTTTGAATGTTCAGACATGTAGGCTTCAGTTGCTCCTTTTTTTATGCATTACTTTTCTTGCCTCAGTAATAAATATGATTAAGGGAAAAAACATAAATTCCAGGTTTAACCTGACCTAATCCTTTCAAAGACTCCAACGTGGGACCTTATTACAGACAGGTAAGTTGAGACAATGATATGTTGTCAATGTTGCCTAATGAGGTATACTGTATGCAGGACACAGGCCGACGGAGAGAGAAGGGGGTGGGGGGTTAGTATTGCTTAGCCTCTCTCCGGCATCCTTACATCAGAACACCTAACAAAAGACATACAACACCCATTGGACTGTTTCTGACCTTTGGAAGTGTGCATGTGTCTCCTGCCAGCAAAGGCTCAGAGCCTCACACACTACATGAAGGCTAAGATGTGATTGCCAAGATTTAGTAGAAAGGTTCAATGGAATTACACCATGATCAACAAAGAGTATGTCATGGAAAATCCCAGCACAAGCTCTGACAACATGAATTTATCCCTGTTATAATCATCTATCATATCTCTTCTTATCAGCAGCAAAAAGGCATCTCAGTAGGAGCTGAAGAAACCCAAACTAAAAGAGCAGCACTGTTAATGCACTATGCATTTTAAATCCTTGTGCATGCGCTGCACAAAATATGCAAACAAGTGTTTTTATTAAATCTGTATAAAATTTTAGAACTGGGTCCTTGAGGGCAGCCTTCTAAAATACTCGTTTAAAGGGGGCTTGACCTCATACAAGTGGTGTCATTTTACTGAAGTAACACGTGAATTCTTGTCTGGAGGAATCAATTTCATTTGCATATCTTGTGCAGTAGAATTGTCACACAAGCAGAACCTCTTAAAAATGCTGTTTTATAGGCAAAACAAAGTGTGCATATTAGCAAAAAATGAAGGCAAATGAATATCAGAACATTGTACCTTATAAAATAAGTCTGCTTTTTTTCAATAACAGGAGTCACAAGGGTCCATATTGCTGATCTTTTAAATGATACATAATTACAAAATATAGAATATCTCTTTACAAAGTTTCTTTTGTCATATAATACAATTTACAGCATATCAACTATGAAATATTTATCAGGCTATTCTATAATTTTTAAAATAACCCGCCTGCTATTGCATTTATCACAAATGTTTTTGTCTCTTCAAAAGTCCACATCTCAAGTCGAACAATGCTGTAAGTAGGACGCTTAGTTCCTGCATAATCTGGTGCCACTCTACTGTTGCGCTTCCCTTTTTGACTGATCGGCAGTCATCATTAAACTCTCTGTTGCAACATCACTGGGATCAACTTAGACTAAAGAAGAAGGGGGAAATATGCCTCGCTATGCTTGCATTGAAATCTTGCATGATATGCCAAACCTTGGTAAAGTGACCGAGGTAATGACATCATAGATCTGATTGTCATCACCTTTAGAGACCTGCCAGAAAGACTAGCTCCCGACCTTGCCAGCTGGTCCACCTTTCATCTGCATCATTGCCCTCTTCTGTGATTGGCTGCAAGCTGTCACCTCCAGGTCAAGGTCCATGACAGCAAGGTCCAAAAAGTCCCCAAATCTGGTTCAGTGCTGTGACCTTCTTAGCTGGCAAGTGAAGAACCATTAAATAAATGGGACTAATGTGTCTATTTCTATACAGTATGCCTTTTCTCTTCAGTGTAAAGGCACTTCTTTTGGTCGGAGCCAACAGATGCATTACTTTTATAGTTTTCACTGATTTTTTAATCTGACCAGGTTTCTCCAGCTTCTGCTATAAAGTTGTGATGCAGATCATCTCGTCTGCTAAGTCCTCCTCGTAGGGAGCTCTGGCTTCTGTCTCTGGCTCCTCATCGCTGTAGCTGACTGCAGCGTCCTGCAGTTCGTAGTCTCTTGGAGTCAAAATGGGAAAGACGTTCAGCCCGCCAACAGTCGGGGCCATCCCTCCATTCAGCAGGTGACTGGCTGCACTCTCCATCTCATCTATGGTCATCTCACAAGCATCAGCTATTTCATGCTTCGTGGCAGCTACAAACTTGGGGTCCTTGGCATATCTCCCAAGTCCTTCTGATATCAAAACCTGCTCAACACAATGTGGAGAAAATACATCACTATGGATCTTTGCACTTTTAATTAAATTATCAGTCAGTCACATTGTTTTACAGGCTGAGGCTAAAACTGTTCATGTGAAATGACATGAATGAGTCACACTGTTGTTCTTCCTACATCATCACATCCAAGATTCCAGAGGCTTTCTTTTGGTCACATTTATATAAAAGTGAATATAATGAAATATCGATGCACCAATGTTCTGAGAAAATTATAATAATGAAAAAATTCAAAATAAAAAAACACAACAAAATAGGCTCACCGCTTCTACGAGACTGGTGGCGCTGCCTCTCTTCTGGTGGTACTGGTTGTGGTACTCCGGTGGGACTTTCAGGTGGACGGGTGAGAACGTTCTCTGGGAGTAGTCGGGGTCGTCTGTGTACCACGAACTCTTGCGTACTGATACTTGGCTGCTGGCAGCGCTCTCCCTGTGCAGGTGGTCCACACGGATGAGAGGGGTGTAGTATGGTGACTGGTCTTTACTGGCTGGGGTGGCAGGAGGAGTGGCCCAAGAACGTGTAGAACGGGTTGGGGAGAGGCGGTGGGCTCTGCTGGAGTCCAGGCCTGCTACAGCCATAACCTGACGGGTCAGGAGAACCGTTATGAGCGGCAACAATCCAGACTGGAAGGCGTTACATAAATGAAATCAAACAGCTGCCAGATGTGATGCAGTGACCCAACATGCACGTGACACACGTGGCGGTGTTACCTGGTGCTGCATGAGGTGAAGTGGTAGAGCGGTGCGCTGATGTGGAAGCTCATCTTGGCTACTTTGCCTGCGCAGACACTCAAAGTTGAAGGATGGCCTCCTGTTACCTGAACACGTCAGGGCAGGACCAATCAGTGACGCCATGCAGGATAATTTAACAGCATGCACAATCTTTAGGCTTCTATGAAACTCTGTGAGTGGGTAAATCATTGTGGGTTTTCGATACAGTAGTGGGAGTAGTGCAGTGAAGGGTGTGACCCGTGGATGACAGACACATATTTCTGGATTCTTTTCTCCAGACCTCCGCATGCAACATAGTGTAGGGTTTTTATTGGCTTGTTCAAGATTCTTAGTGCGTTTGATGTGTTTAATTTGATCTACTCAGAATAATATCAATCATATTTTATGCTGGCATATTATAGCTGTTACCTTATGCACACAAACTAAATATGTTCATATAGGCGCTAACAATATTTAGATCCCATGTGGTGTGAGGAAAACGGTGGTGAACTGATGTTTCTGTTAATAAGATATTTTTCAATTTTATTTAAAATGTATTGACATTTATGACTTGGAACTTCTCACATGTGACATGTCGGCTGCAAGATACAGACGAAAAAACTACCTTGAGGTG
Source organism: Antennarius striatus (assembly GCF_040054535.1). NCBI lineage: Eukaryota > Metazoa > Chordata > Actinopteri > Lophiiformes > Antennariidae > Antennarius > Antennarius striatus. The sequence continues at coordinate 12,675,411 of NC_090780.1, read as the reverse complement.
TGGCAGGAAGCAGCCGTCTCTTTGGTGACCTCCGGGAGTCGTGGTAGAGAGGCTGCTCATCATCCTCATAGCACGTGTCTGGGTGATGGTAGCCTTTAGGAGTTTCATACTCCGTGTCACTGTTCTGATATCTGTCAACACACGAAAAAATATTGCATGCAGGTTATTTATTCTAAGGAGGGAATAGCAGCACAAATTTGTAAATTTGTGAGATGGAGCAATACCTATCCCCTGATAGCATACTGTCCTCTTCATAAAACTCCTCCCCGCTGTAATACTCCCCAGAGAAACGGTCTTCATCAAACTCCTCCTCTCTACGTATGGTGGGGTGGCGTCCGTCCATTCCATGGGACCTGGTGGGAGGTCAAGACACAGGGGTTGTAGTTGGAGGAAGCTGCGACTATCCAGAGGAGCTACTGGAATACGGCCATGCACCGCCATGCAGACGCAAGCCTCCAACGGGCAGCGACGCCACTGACAACCCTCAGAAATATGAGCCACAGAAAGCAAAGCAGACGGCCAATTTTGGGCAGAGGAGCAGAAGTCCATCATTTCAGTGTCCTGTTATGAGATAGCATTCGATTGATTACTACTAATTGCTTGTGATCAGCAATCAGGAGTGAAATAAGTCTAACAAGTGATTAGTAGTGTTAGTTCTCATATATTCCCTTCCTTCTGTACCTTTTCAAAGCAAGCACATCACTTTGGCACATGCATTATGCAGGGCTGCTCTCAGTAATATGCTGGCCACTGAAAATTAAGCTATTCAACCACTGACAGTACCGCAGTCTATATTGGCTGGCCAGCATATCACATTTAACACTGACTCATAAGGGATGCAACCATTCACAGATCCAAACCAGTCAAAATGAATCAAAGAAAAAATAAAGTCCTCCTTTATGCAGCAGATGTACTGCTGGAGCCAAGCCTAACAAAACCACATACCTAACATAGGCCTCATAGTAGCGCCTTCTGTCCAAGAAAGCAGAGGGATGGTTGAGAGAAAGCATTTTGGTTAGAGAAAGGCAGGAGAGAACAGAGAAAAGGGTGGAGAAAATGGAACATATATATTGTACAGTATATGAATCATATACATTCTCATATATATGTATGATAGAGAGGGAGAGATGACGACTACAGCATTTCCTGACAATTTCATTTCAGTTTTTAAGATATGAAAAAAAAACTAGAAATTATTGCTCTTCTATCAACGGCAGCAATGAAATTGTCCACCAAGCTTCTTAAGTAGTGAAGAAAAACAGACCCAATGCTGGAGCGACCGACGGAACAGAGCACGAAGATCAGGAGATAAGCCTACCCTGGGTTACTTGTTAAATTAAATTTCAGTATTCAAGCAGGTTTGTGATCCATAAAGGTTTGACAGGTTTACAGCTTAGGTCTATGGAACCAGAGGGACTGATAAGAAGCAGGATACCGTCTGTGGGAACAAATCCCACAAGACGTCTGTCTGAAACAAGCCTGAAAGATATAAAAGTAATAACAACAATTTTTATTTTATTTGTTCAACCACATGCTGTAATGCAATCTAAGACAGCTGAATGAGAGAGGAGTGGAACAAGAAATACATTTAATTTGATTTAAAACGCATAATTCAAATGTAGATGCTTTAAAATGTGATATTCTTTGTATTTAAGCTCATTTTGATGAAAGGTTTTCAGTTATTCCTCAATATTTCAACCTCTTCACAAAAATTTTGTGGAGGCCTTGCTAAATAGGACAACCACAATGAGCTAGGGCCTGAATGTTGTCGTCCAAAACCTGACATTATAGTGTGGTTTTAAAATGGGGGAATAGGACCAGCCAAGACTCTGAGCGGTGGAGATGATGTCGGCGTGTCAAAGCACGAGTGTCGGAAACAAGGAGAACCGAGAGCCTCTAGAAAAAACAAGACGTGTTGACTCATGAGCTTCAGAGGTGCCCTCAGGATGACTTCATTATCTTTTAACAGAGCGACTCATTATTTCCTGTTGTTTTCACTCTTTATGCTAAGATAGCTAGGCTTAGCAAGGTTAAAAGAGAGACAGACAGACAGACAGACAGAGAGAGAGAGAGAGAGAGAGATTTTCCACCTGACAATCGAAAATAAATGTTGCTAAAATAGCAAAAAAAGTTAAATTTAATGTTTCCAAAAGACATAAATGACAAATTGTTTTAAATTTTGACTATAAGAGATGTGTACCATTTGCGTAAAATAAAAGTCTTCACCACTGTCTGCACTCTCAGTTTCATACAGTATATTAAATAAATGCAATTAAATAAATTCATAATTTTTGCTCTTATCCACACTGTTCAGTTTTGCATTGTTAGGTCTTGACTTTGAAGTGGATGTTTTATGATTTCAGTTTTCCTGCTATATGAAACAAACATTTATGAGAGCTGCTGTGTCTTCTCAAGATCTATGTGACTTTGTTTCTGATTTCTACACTGGACTAACTCAGGAACCAGAGGCCTCATTCTACATGAATTAAGGCTGGATACCTTTGACCCTGGGGTGTCCGTGACTTGTTGTAGCCAGAGCTGTGAAGACCGGGGTAGCCATTGGGAGGTGTGTGCTCGTAGTAACGGTGGTGTCCTCCGTTGGGCAGAATGGACACGTTGGCGTTGTTGAGATTGATGTTTGTGGATTTGGGAGACTTGCTGTAGGAGTTGTGGTGGCGGTGGTGATGGTGGTGGTGGTGACGGTGGTGGCTGGGGTGGGACATTGCGTTGGCTCGGGACAGGCGCCCCACTGGCTGCTCCATGTGGGCATAGTGAGGCGGGGGCTGCACTTGCAGGGGCCGCTGTGTGGCATTGGTCTGATGGACGTTGGAACGCCGATGACCGCCGTTTATCAGATTGTTACTGAAGAGTCCACCGTTACGCTGTGAAAGAACACCGAGTAAAACCAACGGGAACTCTACGGAAAAATTGTGCTATTGATGTTAAGTCTGAGTGAAGCTTTTCTTTTCAGAAAGTCTATGAGCAAAAAGAAATTCAGAAGCTGCTTTAATGGATCATGACATGAGTAAAATGAATGCTTTGTTTCTAGTTTGTTGAAAAAAAATATGTGGAGAAAAATATATGAAGCCAAAACAGCTACAAACGGTACCAGTTACAGGGAAGGCACATTAAATTCACAGTTTGCCATTTTCATCTATCAATCAGTAACTATAAGACAAAGTATATACATTATGCCACAAACATTTCTCTCATCATGTAAAATGAAATCAGTTACCCTATAAATTTCCTCGTCTTCCTCTGGCAAAAAGTCTACTAGCTCGTCATCTTGCAGATCACATGATATTGCTCGGCGAATTTCAGGCCCAATATCATGCAGAGTGCGAAGGCCAGCCTGTAACCATGACAACAGGAGGGCTAAATACTGCAGGTGAGAACTTCAGTTTTACAAATCACAGCGGAAACTCTGACATCATACAGTCACAACCTCCACACATACCGAGTATGTACACACCTGCACTACAATACACAACTTCTGACGTTTACATAACAGACAGACTGTGAGAGATGAGAATACAGACACACAAATGTGTTTCTGAATGTAACCTGCTGCAGAATTAACTGTCTTGTGTAGGATCCAGCTTGTCTCATGTGAAGCACAAACAACAGTGAAGAAGCACTTTTCTTTTTCCCACACACTCGTAAGTGTGATAAATTAGCACGTCATGCACAAAATATCATTACAAAATAACTCAAAGTTGGTCATGTTTACTATTAGATGCCATATATCAAACAGCACAAGCTTTAAGCTTTGCCTTTAATTTGATAAACTGATGAGTGAATTGTGATGCACAGAACTCACATAAAAAGATGGCCGAAGACTAAGACACGTGCTTAACATAAACGTTTATGATATTTAATGATGCAGATACACAAAAAAAAAACACATTCAGACATCGTAAACATACTAATCAGATTCATACTGTACACCAAGATCATGAACGTCCTGCTGGATCAATAAACCATAACATTAGCACATACAATAGAATGATATTAAATTAAATGTACTGGGACACATTTTACAGACTTGACTCAACAACATTACAATGCTCATAAATCCATGTTTTCACACAGCGTTAAACAAACTCTCTCTTCTCCCCCTCCCCTCATTAAAAGAACCCCACAAACACTGTGAGACTCACCTGCAGAGCAATAGCCGTGTTGTTCTGGGAGGGGTGAGCACCCACCAGGCCTTCCTCTTTACGTTTCTTGAATTTCCTAAAGTAGTCCTGTATCAGAAAGGTGGCATAGAACTTCCCCACGGTTACCTCATCATCTGAGTGAACAGACCACACAAATGCTTCCTGTGTCAGCAGGTCACTACAAACATCACGCTGGTAGAGAGGAGGAGAGAAATCCTCTCCTCCCACATCTGTTCTCCTTCAACAATGTGTTCATCACCCCCAGGAACGCAGACGGGTGAGGCTCTGTTTAACCCCGGTTAACCAAAACGATCAGTATAGCGATCATATACATCCATCTTGATGGTGTATATACTGTACCTCATTATGCACCACCTGAAATCCTTCAGAATAGAAAATCAAATATATACTACAGTATCTTCATGCGGAATTAGGCTAAACATATAAATAACAATGTTTTCCATAATATATTACATAATATATTATTACTATTGTTATGATTTTAATATATTTCAATGTATATGTTATTTGAAGCCAGGATGGTGTATTTTATCTACTACTTTAGCACATGCAAGCAGGCAGATCCATACTATTCATTATACATGTCAGTGTGCTTGCTATGATTTTTCTGTTTGTGCTCATTTATGCCCTTTTGTTATATTTTATGTTAGTCCAGAATGTTTTATTTAAATTTGTGCATAATCAGGATCTTAAAAAGGATTTTTGTCGTATTGCATTTTTTGTTGATGTGTGAGAATCATTCTGAAGCAGGGGTCTGAATCACTTTGAACAAGCACGCTGGGGACGGAGATCGGACAGAGAGGTAACACTAGTTCCATGCCACCACCCTAAAACAGAACTGCTTCAGAATATTCTGAAGTGTCTCAGAGTATTAGATACAGAGATAAAAAAGTATGAGAAGAGTTAACTGTGGATGCTCAAGCAGTGAGAGAAGGATAGACATTACAGCAACAGAGAAGAGAGAGAAACAGATAAAGAAGAAGAGAGGCAAAGCAGAGTGAAAACGACAGAGCATGCACTGCACAGTGGTCTATAAGGCCATGCAAGCCCAAAGCCCAGCTGACAGTCAGTGGTCTCCATCACCATCCTGGGCAGAAGGGAGGAATGTGGAGCAAACACACATGGATGAGAAACACACTGCTGAGGAGGAAACCAGGAGAAGATGAGCAGAGCAGAAACAGCATGAAACAGCTCTGTGTGTGAGAGACTTAACGTTAGTGACAATTTATTTATGGACACAGAGCAGCTACGACAAACTCATCTGAAGCTTTCTGTATTGTGCAGACAGCAAACGGTGCATGTTTGATTCCGTCTCAAATGATGACAAAATAACCGAGGCTCTGTTCACATTACAAGTGCTTGGATCACATTTGATTATCTTGATGATTCACATTCAACATTGCAAGTGATCTGTATCTGTCTCTAACATAGACTGTCTATGTCCTTCGAAATGACAGGCATTGAAATGTTTTTGCATGATTCATTTGCACCACAACAACAGCAGACAACTCATGGTATTCAAACCAAAATGGTCATAACAGTGGAGCAGACAGCGTTCAGATTGTTAATAGAGAACTATCTGCATTGTTGTTCTAATCTTTCTTCCGATCACCTTCTTGCAAAGGTGACCAGTTGCAAAAAAAACTACAAGAACTTTATTTTTTTTTGGTATTGTATGGTACAAATCCAAATGGTAAACAATCGAGGACCAAAACTGATTAAAATGGTAACTTTCTGTTCTCACAGCACTAAATTTAAATGTAATACAGTGACAAATCAGAGTTTGGTGTCTTCAGCCTGGTAATGTGACCTTAGCCTTCTAAACATGGTGTATGTATAGAGATTTCATAGACAAACACGGAACGGTTCCACTAACCACCAGCAGGGGGAACCACTTGATCCAGCAGCTTCATGCTGGTTCTCTTCCAGATTTTCTTGATGACAGCTCGCAGTTCTTCGTTGGCCTGCTCTAGATTACCTGCACCACAGGAAAACAAACATCCCTGAGAAACCAGCACTCCAATTCACAGCCAGTTTAAATCCATGCAAACACCAAACACTGAATGCTCAGTGAACACATCAGCAGTTAAGATCTCACCTTCTGTTTTGATCTTCAGGGCGGTACGCACCAGTGCAAACAAGGTGGCGTTAAACATGACTGTGCCATCGCTGTTCAGAGGCATGTTCATGGCTACCAACCTCTGTAAGACAAAAGCAGAGAGAGGTGTTTATCTGCCAGAAAATATTAGTTGTATGATCAGTATGCATGTGTATTTCATAAGACAAAAAAATTAGGAAGGAGAAGAGACCTTGCAAGCAACTCTGTGAGGACACAGTTTGCCAAAGCCAAGAGGAGGCTGGATGCGCCGAAGGAGTGTCACAACATCCAGATGTTTAATTCTGCCCCTGCGTGACAAAAATTAGCAACAGGTTGGAGAGATTAACTGACAACAGACGTTCTAACAAACTACTGCACAGATACTGCTGATAAAGCACACACTTTGCCTCTGGGTCATACTCTGACCAGATCCTCTTGAATTCATCCAGGTGGTGCGGACCAAGAATGGACCAATCACGGGTGAGATAGTCAAAGTTGTCCATGATGACGGCCACAAACAAGTTGATAATCTAGACAGGGATAATAAAATCAGACTTTAGTTTTCAGTAACTTAAAAGTATGGTAACAGGTCCATGACTTTGATTTGGGATGAATCCTGATTGGTTTAATAAGGCCTGTTGAGGGTTGGTGTGATGTTTGTATTGAAAATTACATCTGCAAATATATTGTATAGGGCCTTTCTTTCATTAATTATTATTAAACTATAGGGATGACAACCTCCAGATCTTTATCTATATGCTTGTTGTAGTTGAATTATTGATTATTTATAGAAACATAAATGCTGTATAATCTGTGTATACCAAGAAGGCACAGAGCATGTAGAAGGTGATGAAGTAAACGATTGCAAATCCACTGCCACACGTCATTTCCTCTCCGGGGTTGTAATCAGACTCTGGATCACACAGTTTCCCTGGCATGCAGGCCAACATGATTTCCTGCCATGCTTCTCCAGTGGCACATCTGTGACAAAGAGAGGCATGACATGCACAAATGAATCACTCTTTAAGTAACATCTAAAACACAACGCCCACACACCTGAAGAGAAGGAGCACAGCCTGTGGGAAGGTCTGGAAGTTGTTGTTTCTGTTGATGTGTGTGCCGTCCACCATGGCAACTTTTCCAAACACCTGAAGCACAAAAATTGCTCTTGTGAAATTAACATCCAAAAGGCACAGAAACATTTTTGTCCATCTTAAATAACGGACCTGCATGCCAATGACAGCATAGATGAAGAACAGCATGGCTATCAGAAGTGCAACATATGGCAGAGCCTTCGGGCAAACGAGAGGAAAGGAAATAGATTAATATTGGTATGAGAAATGTTATTCCCTTCAGCCACTCATCTCTAAGTTGCACCATGCCTCACCTGGAAGGATTTGATGAAAGTCCAAAGCAGAGTGCGGATGCCCTCCCCTCTGCTGAGGAGCTTCACAAGCCTCATGACTCGGAACAGACGAAAGAAGGTGATGGAGATGCGAGCGCTGTCTTCCGTGTTCTGAGGAGAAATGGCCCAGAGTGAGGAAACAGGAGAGCAGCAGTGTATGAAGTGACCACAGAGCATTTGGCTGTGCTTTGCATGATGATGAGACTCTGTAACCATAGACATATGAGCTGAGACAACAGCAATGCATCTTTCCATCAATGAAAACTGCATGATTACAGAATTAAATTTGAGCACAGATTACTTTCTGGTGTAGACGTGACATCTATTAGATGTTCCACGGCAGTTTTTGTTCCAAATCTTGGAGACTTTTAAGTTGATGCAATCTGGTCAAAATACTGTGTGAATAAGCAGAGATACTAAAGCAGTGCAGCTGCAGCTCATACGTTTCTCTTTGTCTGTATCCAAAGCATTTTCAGGAGCACTGTCATTGCATAAACCTACAGGGGAGGAAGCAAGGAGGCAAGCATGCTCGAGAAAAACCTTGCCATACTTGACAGGAATATTCTGCACAAGCATGGCACCCTCAGTCCAGAGTCACTACATGCTGAGTCACAGTGGGGTCAACCCGAAAAGGTCAGACAGGAGGTTCACAGGTCAGAGGTGGGTGACCTGATCCCAGGGGTCATCCATGGGTCACGACACCACGCAAGAATGGTGGCAGAGACCATGTGTCAGGGGAACAAACGTGACGAATTGCCTTAAACCGCTCCCACCCAACAGGACACGTTTGAGTGAAAGATTCTCCTTGGAAATAACTCCACACATTTAGAAAAATAAAAGAATTTAGAGGATAAATGCAAATGAATAAAAACTAGGAAAGAATGCAAAGAACAGAAACCTTACCATGAAAAAATAGATGAAATAAAAAATGAACAGTACATTAAAGGAAATGTAGAAAACATAAAAAAATAAAAGGAGTCTAAACATGGCAATGGCCCTGAAGGGGCTGGGAGGGGGTGGGGGTGTGAAGCATCTTACCCCCATCTCATCCAACTGAGGAGTCTCCGTCGGCTTTAAAATCAAACACCTGCATTAATGACTAGCACAGAGCCCGCAGATCTCACACACATTGGGCAAAACACGCAAACATTACATTTGAAAAGTCTGAGTCGAGACGTAGACAGAACAGGGACACTACTCCTCTACTGACAGGACAAAGCCGTCTTATTGGGTCACCATGACAAAGACAGACATGAATGTATCACTGTCTATGTACACATAATATCATGACGGACATAAAACATCAGCGAAACAGTTCACATGACTGCCAGGCAACAGGTTGACAGATTAACGTTCTCTGAAGGACTTTACATGTCAGACTGACAAACAACATGAAACTTCTTAGTTACTTAGAAACATGTAAGACTGGCACACAACTTTATCACTCCCCCGGTGTGATGTTCATTACTGATGGACTAAATGGACTGGATGGTTGAGAAGTCTCCCCTAAGCTTCAGGCGAAGTTAATGACATGCTAACTGTGACATAACAGATGTTATTAATTCGCTTTTCTTGTGATCTGAACTTATGGCAAGTTAATTTTTCCTTTTATAGCACTGCTCACATTAAGATTACGTAGACATGAATGTTTTACCATGAAACACAAATATCCATCTCGTCTGCAATGATTTTAAGTGAACCAAGGGCTCAACCCTTTTGTTGTTTCTGAAATCAAAGTATCTGAGAAGACAGCAAAATAAAATAATCCCTTAAAGGAGTCCACAGTCATTCAGATATCTGCAATTATTCCAGTAGGATTTAATGATATCAGCAGTATCCAGTGACCATTTTTAAGCATAAATATAACTGTATAACAGACACTAGTCACAGTAGTAGTGGTTAGAGAGAAACTGTATAGTGACACTTTTATTTGGCAAAAGAATGAGATTAACTCATATCAAAAGAATAAGCACTGAAAAAAAGAGATACTCCAGACAGATTTGGCTTCATTAAAACCCCTCAGCACAATACGTCCTAGACTGTATGCATGAGGTGCAGAACGAGCAGAAATGATAAAAATGTATAATTAGGTTGAGGAGGTTCTTTAGGTAATCCTGTTCCACAGCGTTGATGGAGCATGCGTTCAGCGTTGTCACACCGTTAGAGAAGCACTGCACACACACGCAAGATGTTCTGATGACAAGGAGCCAGTAGTGACCTCATACAGCAATGCAGAGACTCATGCATGTCAGTGGGTCCTGCAACATAACTGCCATAGCAGGGTACTCTTGCAGTCCAGTGCAAAATTAAACGACAGGAAGGGAGTGAGAAAGACAGACAGGGAAGAGGAGGGAATCAGAGCTAGAGACCTGTGCTAGGATTAAATAAAATAAAGCCAGATAGACTGAGTCGTACTGAAATAGAGAGAAATAGAAAGGTCGAGGGCGAGACAGTAAAGATTTACTGTTGGAGTGTTCATGCATCTGACTGGAGTCTACACACCTGCACTACACATGAGGTCCATTCTGAGCTTTAAGAGCTCACTACAGGAAGACAGAACAGAGCACAGAGACACAAACACAAGATCATCAAAGAACCTCGGACTCAGCTGCAGACCACCATCAGTGAAATGAACAGAAGCAGGGACCAATTCAACTCTGATCCTCCGGTGGGTTCTTACCTGATACGTGAGAGGGGTTTTACTTTGGGGCCTATGGCGAAGCTTAATCTAAGTTTTATTTGCATGGTAATCTGGTTTATATCTTGGTAACACCAAGACTTATCTGTTTGGAAAATATTGATACGTTAAGTTGATCATCTGTAAAGATTTGGAACCATACAACTTTAAAAAAAGAAAAGATGACAGATCTTTCTTCATAGTTAAGATCTCATCACACCTTTTATATTTTAAAGGACAGATTTTAAAAACTTTTTTTTGTAAATTGCAGATTCTGTCTTAAAAATTTCCTCAACATTGTGCAAAGTGCACTCTTCCCAGCTCTGAGCTCCAGGGCCATTCTGTCTGGAGGTAATTTATGTGAGGTATGGCAAGAGAGAAAGGGCAAAATTCACACAACTCCACAGAAACAAAACTGACCGGGGGGGAATGGAGCGGGTGGCCGAGCGCCATCTGTGCAAGGCAGAAAGGATGTTAGGGAATGAGGTAAATGTCTGATGATTCCCATCATGCATTAGGAAACATTCATGCAGCTCATGCGTGGGATAACATGCAATAACAAAATGCAAAGTTGTCGATCAGCTGTCATAAATGATAAAGGTTTACTATGTGATCTAGTTTTGATGACACAAACAGAAACAGCCACATGCAGCAAACCACAAATAAATGTAAATGTTATAAGCTGCCTCATAAGAACCACGATGCACACCTAAAAGACCAAACTGCACATATAAACACACATGCATGACAATAACAATAACCTCTGTAAGTTTTAAACAAAGTCAAGGCATATCAAAGATATACACTCATGCAGACACATATTTCGGAACTGAAACTAACAGAAAACTTGAGTTAAAACTCCAGAACAACAGCACTGCAGCTCAGACCACTCAGGTGGGGTGTGTGGGGGGGGGGCAGGTTGAGAGGGGACAAGCACCACGATCATCATCCTATCTCAATGTTATGGAATTTTTGAGGAGTTTTTATCAGGCATTAACAGGACAGTATTTTAGTACTTATTTATTGTTGAGAGGTATTATTCTATTTCAAACATTGACATGATTTTCAATGACTGATCTGTTTTTGTCTGGCTCAATAAAACATCAGACGACCAGCTTATCCGCTGTAAAGGGGTACCGAAGATAAAGTTGTTATACACCACAGGTTACACACAGAAAAACAATTGTTCATTGCCATACTTGCCTCTACAAGTTTCTATGGAAACAAAATAAACAAGAGTAAAAATTAGAGGAACACATAATTACTCATCCATTTTCTGAACCAGCTACGGGTCTGAGTTCACAGAGATGCGACAGACTCCTCTTTTGACACCACCACATTCCAAAGGTTAACAAGCAGCATGTTCATCACAAACATTGTCAAAGTACCACAGATAGAACTGTATCGTGTAAAACATTTAAAAGAAGCACATTCCTGCAGTTTGATTAATCAATGGTATATAGAGCTCTAACAACAACAGGACATAAATCAACGTCAAACTGAAGCTTTACAGGATAAGGCGATGACACTTCTGAATATCTCTCCACAAGAGACAATAGAAGGTTTTGGCATTCTGTAAATCACCGTGACTCCGGAAGCTCTTACTGGAGCTTAGGAGAAAACCTTTTAAATTGGAGGCTACAACTTAAAAGTGGTTCCGTAAGAGGATCAAAAATACAGTTTGAGAAGGTTAGATGAGGATTAAAGTAAATGAAAACTGTAATGACCTTCTTGTTCGCTGCCTTGACCTCCATGTTCAGATTCATGTATGGAATGAACTCATGGGAGGATGGTAGGTATCACTAAGCTGAGATTCCAGTCAATACATCCAGTGAGAACATGTTTTCACTGTTTTTAGAGTATCAACATCAATATTAGCCAATCAGCTCCCGACTATGATCATTCACATAGAGACTTTGCTGAAAATAAGCTATAAATTTCAAATTTCACATCTCTTCCGATAGGAGGAACAGAGTATTTTCTGGTAAGTTATGGTTCTGAAAATAAAGATTTATCGAAATCTACTCACTTCATCCTAAAGTAAAGAGTGAAAGTTTGTGCCAAATTCAAATACAAGCCCCGCCATTATTTCCTCTGGTAATGATACCATGAACTGTCACCATTAACACAAAATGATGTGTTAATGAGTCCTGTCAAGAAGGACAAACATCATTTACTTCAATTTCTAGGATTAAGGATGGATGGGAACCACTGACTGTTAAATCTAAACACATAATTCTGGTATTGCCATTGAACTTTCCCGTAAATCTTCAGTTTAACTTAAAGCAGAAAAAAGTGGTACTTACATTAACTTCAGTGATAGCGATATCAACGACGCTACCAACAACAATTAAGGCATCAAATGTGTTCCAAGCATCAGCGAAATAGTGCTGTTTAATGCATGGCATTAAAGGTAAGGCAAAAAATGTAAAGAAAGAAGCAAGGGAAATGGAAAAACAAATGATCAAGGAAGAGAGAAAGATGACGAGGAATGAAATGGAATTATGAAGAGGAGGACAAGAAGAGAGAAAAATAAAAAAAGTATTAAGAGCAATCAGACAAGATAGAAATGTCAGTCCTCCATGTAAACCTGTAAAGTGGGCCGAGGGGGCCGGAAAAGACAGAGGTCAGAGAGCAGCGGGACTCACTTACATCAATCTCACTGAGAACAATGTCTACTATGCTGCCAATCACAACCAGGGCGTCGAACACATTCCAGGCATCCCCAAAATAGCCCTGAGTAAGTTGGACCGAGTGGCAGGCAAGTTGGACATGAGATCAGCACAAACATCTTTATTCTTACAATGAAATGAACGTAATTATAACACTGGTAAATGAAAGCACAAGTAATTATTCTCCAGTACTTCATGTGTAGTACAGAACTGGAATACACTGTGTTATGCTGATGTTATGCTGATATTATTGCATATGTAAAAGTGCTAGAGCAAAGAAAGTAAAAAAAGAGTCAGCACAGCACTCCACACTGTTTCTTACTAGCATCCTGTCCTTCTTCTCAACACAGAGCTGTTGGGCAGACAGCAAATACGAGGGGATGTGAAAAACAACATAGCCTGAAACCTCTGATCTGTTTATAGGCATTTAAACATTTTACTTTTCAGCAGAAAGTTCAGAATCAGAATCCTTTATTGATCACTAGGGGAAACTGCTTTTTATTGCAGCTGCTCTCTTTCAGAACGTAAGGACATCAGAACACAAATAGAGAATTTAGAAGAAAAAGGAGCAAAGGAAATTATAGATAAATAACATTATAAATAGGATAGAATAATATATAAACATGTACAGATATACAGATTAACAGATTTATGTATTGACACCACTCTGATATCAGTGCACTGGATATGAAGCTACAGCAAAAGGAGACAGTGGCTTTATTTCAACAGGTTGAATTAGTGAACGGATTTTAAAATTCTACTGATCTCATTTATAAACATTTCAACTAAGACGTCTTCTCTGAAACAAGAGGCTTTCTGAGTTCTGGTTGTTGAGACTTTTCTTGCAATTGTGTGCAGAAAACTCACCCTGGGTTTGAAAGCGATGAGCTTGAGAACCATTTCCACAGTGAAGACAGCAGTGAAGACCATGTTAAGAATGTCCATTACATAGTTAAAGAGCGCCGACTGGCCGTAGTGCTGCACGGAGGCAGGAAGGGACGTTAAAGGAACAGGAAGAATATGGAGTGCTGCTATTTCAACTAAAGATTTTAATCAGAAAATTAAAATCAAGGAATAAATAAAAAACAGGAATTCATAAAAAAATGAATTAAACATGAACAACAGCAGTAATAAGCCCCCGAATGTGTAATCTCAGCGAACGCTGAATGATTTAAGCCTATTGTACTATATGTGTATATATGGTAGCCCATGTGGGACATTCAGATTGGCCAGCATATATAAATGTAATGCACAAGAGAACATATGCAAGCTGCATACAGTTTATGTTCAAACACATGATTATAGATGCAGCATTTCATACATAAACACTGTTTTTTTACACGTTTATTTGTATTTTAATTAATTCAACAGCAGTAGATTGAAGTACCTGTAACGGTACGTCTGGTCAGTTTCATGCTTGTTAACATAGTTTGACTTCTTACCTGTACAGCCAGGCAGAGGGTGTTGAGCATGATGAGCACAAACATGATGTACTCAAACCCAGTAGAGTTCACCACATACCAGAACTTGTACTGGTACGGGTTCTTAGGGATGTATCTCCTCAGTGGACGAGCCTTCAGAGCGTACTCCACACACTGGCGCTGCACAGACGTACAAAACCACACTCAACACTCTCCTTTCAGTTAAAACTAGACTATTATTTATAACTCATTCTAACTCTATAAATACATCTTTAGTATCTTTAATCTAAGGCATGTATTTCTATTTTCATGCTGTGTTTTATCAGTGTTTTTTAAATATAACCACACAATATTTTGTAAAGTTGCTAAATCTGACCTGGTTTTTGTCCAGTTCACAGTTTTTGTACTCTTTTTCTCCTTGTTCCTGAAATGTGACGATCACAAAACCCACAAAGATGTTCATCATGAAAAAAGCAATGATGATGATGTAGATGATGAAGAAGATGGAAATCTCCACACGATAGTTGTAAATGGGACCGAGGTTCTCCCTGTTGGAGTCGATGGCCTTGTAGAGTAAACTGAAGAGAGAAGAAAACAGATATCATGAGCTTCATATCTGTTTCTGGGTTTTCTCACTCCACTTTGAATTGAGAGACAGTATTAGACAGACTTCAATTTAACAGTACAGTAGAGTTTTTAGAAAAATTAGATCTAAAGCTCAGTTATCATTTCCAAAGCTTTAACACGCAAATCAGAAAATTGAAATCTCACGCAGGCCAGCCCTCAAAGGTGGACACAGTGAACAGAGCCATCATCGCCATGAGGACGTTGTCAAAGTTGAAGTCGCTGTTATGCCAAATTCTTCTGTGGATTGTTGGCTGATTCACGTCTCCATCTTTATACATGATGTAGGTGCCCCTTTGAGAAATCAGCATTGAGATTAAGGCTCTAACAAAGATGATACCATGTGGTTAGCTTTGAAGGAACAATAAAAATGAAGCTAACTTGCACTCTTCTGGGCTGGACTTTGCTTCATCCGTGCAGCGGTAAAACTTTCCCTGTGAAAACACAACTACTGTTAGCTCATTTGACAAAATATTACAGAACTCTGGTTAAGTGTCATACTGATATTTAATAAACTCAGTGCAGCTGACCTTAAAAAGCTGCACCCCAATACAGGCAAACATGAACTGGAGGAGAGTGGTGACGATCATGATGTTACCAATAGTTCTGATAGCCACAAACACACACTGCACCACATGCTGTAAGACAGAGACATACACATGTTGGTGCATTGTGACTTTCATATTGAACCACAGCAAGTGTGCTTGTAAGATCACGTCTCACCTTCAAGCCTTTGGCTCGGTTGATGGCCCTCAAGGGTCGAAGAACCCGGAGAACCCTTAGAATCTTTACCACGGAGATGGCCGAGGACCTGAAATCCATTGACCAAGGTGTGTTTGAAATGTCAGACAATCATCATCATCATCATCATTATCATTATCATCATCGTCTAGGAACCGCTTTTATACCACTTCAAATGATTTACACGCAGAAGGAAGCAGGAATAAATTTTCTTGCATCTAAAAAGTCTTTGATTAAGGTTGCACTTTCTGATGGTGGAGTTTGTACACTTACACCAGAATTCTCTTAGCAGAGGATTGTAACAGAAAGAGATAAAGGGGGAGCGAATGAGGGAGGAAGAGCACTGAACCTGACTGTTTGTTTGTACTCACTGGATACCAAAGGAGACAAGAGAAACTCCCACCACCAGTAGGTCCAGGAGGTTGAAGTAATTCCTACAGAAGGCTCCTTTATGGAGAAAGGCTCCGTATGTTGTCATCTGAGGATAGAAGGGAGGAAGTTAGAGGAGCAAATGATGAAAACATACTTCATCCAGTTACAGTTACCATCCACACATCAGATGACATAAAATATATTAAGTAAGAGAAACACAAACTCTCATACAGCTCTCTTCACCTTGCATACAAGCACACGTCTTCACACTCTTTTAGATCACTCTGGTTTGGGGTGGCGAGCTCAGAGCAGGAGGCTAAATCTACCGTCGCCACCCCCACGGCCCTTAAATACATGAATGTAGTAGTAAGTCATTCATTTCACAATCCACTATGAAAAAAGGCAATAAAACATGCATTTTGTTGCCACTATATTGGGGAAACTTACTACCTGCAACAGCTCTGGTTATAGTGATTGGAAATCAGAAATGGCCTTACTCTCACATTCATGTGGACCGTCATCTTAAAGCACATTCCATTATGTTATTTAATTGTTGAGAATAAGGGAAAGCAGCTCCTAATTCAGACTTCAGAGTTCAGCAGGCAGAGAAGAAAAACTGGCCAAAATAAGTCTTCTTTAAATAATAAAAGGAGTCTTTTTCCAAGTGCATGTAAATGTGGAGCCTCATAGAGAGACGGCGAGGGTACACTGCTAACTAGGAGCATTGGGGAATTCGATTTAAAACAGTGATAGACTTGGTAGGTTTTTGCCGCAGATCCCTCTAGACACAACTCCACGTTTTTATGCACTCAGTAAGGGAAAGCAGACTGAACCATGGTCGGAAGGAACATGGTTGATTTTGCCCCCTCTTTTATGGATAATCTGAAGAGCAGTCAGTACGAGAGGCATGGAGTTAGCTTTGACTGGAGTTGACTTTACGTTTACAACACCTCTCTGCAGATGACCTCAAACTCAACTTCAGCCAAACGCTTTAACTATTGCTGAACAGTGCATTCAAATGTGTTGCATTGCACAAAGGGTTTGCATCATATCTTGTATTTGCATTGTCAAAATCATGTCAGCAATGACTGTTGAAAGATGTAGCATCCATGTGAGTATAATGTAATGCTGATGAGATGTTTCCTTCCCCCAACACGACTTAGTGTCATTTCAAACAAATCACAAGTTTGTGTTAATGTGTGCAAAGTAGCAACTCCAATATTTAACTTTTACTTTTTAAAAGAGGTGCCATGAAGAAAAAAGTAAATAAGAGAAAGGAAACAAACAAGCCAGGTTGTACTGAGTGGCAGGTGACACACAAGGAGAGAATGCAGCAAGGCTCTCGTCGTCATTTAAGAGGTTACCTTCAATATGATCTCAAATGTAAACATACTAGTGAAGACATAATCTGCATAGCCTAGGACCTGGAAGGCAACAAGATGTTTGGAATGTTATTGGGGTGAGGTTAGTTATGGCACAAACAGGGAACACAGGGCATTTACCTTCAACACGATCTCAACAGTAAAGATAGCCGTGAAAGCATAGTCAAAGTAACCAAGTATCTGCAAAAAGCAACGTAGACGTTTAACAAAGACAGGTCATTGTGCAGCTTCATACATCAGAAGTAAACAAGGTGACTGAGGTAGAAAAACATGTGGGGCTTTTTCTGGAAAAAGGTTTTTTAGAGTTAACAGAGTAAAATGTAATTACTCGCAAAGAACTTTCTACGGTGTAGTTCTTGACGATGCTTTAACTTATCTTATGTAGTATATCATGTAACTGTTAAAGGTAAATTACAGTTAAATCAGTAATACCATATAACCTAAACATCTCTTGATTGCTTACTTTGCAGGATAAAAATCATTGATTTTTCCGGTTTTAGCTCATGAAATTGAAAACACATATCTTCAGCTTGATGTGAGCAGAAACATGACATTAGCTTTACACTAAGTACTGTACGTCATTCTGATACTATCGTTGTCTCATTTTATTTAATTTACATTTTGTGTTTTGTTGTCGTGTGCTTCCAAAAATGCACATAAAACTCAAAATTGAAAATATAATTTGATTTTTTAACTGCAGTTCCTCGGATGATGGACAGATGCTGTTGAGCTTGGTGAAGTTTAGCATCTGAGGAGGATCAGATGTGGCCATTAGCTTTGGATTGCCCACATCCTCAGGCATTAATACCAGTGTCCTGACAGGAACAGTCCTTGTGCTTGTCCTTACATTTGAACAAATGTTTAGGAAAATACACCGTGAACACCATTTTCGAAATGTGATGCTAAGGAGAGGGCAGGTGACATACATGTTGAAAAAGGAATACAAACTCCTCGACTCTTTGTTCACCATCTGAAACTCCATTTTTCTTTTTTGTTCTCTGTTCAGTTAAATGTACAGCAGTTGTATTAAACAAAGGCTTTAGGAGAGCGTTGAGAAACTTGTGATCTATACGATAATGGTTCAAACTGTTCATTTTTTGTGTGTTTTTTTATGATAGAGGAGAAGAAGTTGTACAAACCTCCAGGTCAAACATCAAACTGCACAGTTTTTCTCCTGGATCTGCATTTGTTTTAATCTATAGTATTATTGCCGTGAATCACAGTTGTGATTACTGTAATGTTATCTGTTTATTCTTGGATTTAAATTTTCTTTCTTAAAATTTCTTCAATTCTTTTTCCTTCTGAATAAGTTTTCCCCCCAGATCGAGGCTCTATAGAACATCATTTCTAAATCCCACTGAGGCACAGTAATGTTATTTTGGTTAAATGTGAAATAATTTAATTGATCAAAATGTTTATTCTGCTTTGGAAAATTTTTCATAATAACAAAACTTTGTGAGCGAAATAACTGGACTAAAACATGCAAAAACCATCGATCAAGTACCAAATAATCATGACCCCCCTCTCCAAAATTTAGACCACACAAAAAAGTGCTATAAAAATAATAAGAGTTCACTTAGTTTGCTAGTTGGTACCAATAGACACTTTCTATTGGTGATTAGCTTACAATATTGCGAGCTGAGAAGTTTCGAATGGGATCCTCTGCAGCCAGAGAGACGGAGCTGAGCATGATGAACACCAGGATGAGGTTGGTGAAGATGTGATGATTGATGAGTCTGTGGCAAAACACGCGAAACCTGCAGAACAAGGAAAACATGATGTAGTAAGAGACACAGCCGGTGCATCTCTGTCCAAATCTGTAAAACATGCACAATGTTGATGTCTTTCGTACGGGTTTGTGCTACTGAAGATGAAGAAGGCACTTCCCTCTGGGATAGGCGTGATCTTCTCCTTTTTCACCAGGTCAGAGATGACTGGCCGAGGGCCCGATGGAACCTCTGTATCCTCCTCCTCCCCTGCCATATCGTCATTGTCCTCATCGTCGTCCTTACAGCCAGACAGAAGGTGTGTCAGTATATATATTTATTCAAACCATAAAGATAAACTACTGCATGATTGGTAAGAACACCTTGTCATCTTTGTCATCATCCTTTTTATCCCTGTAATGGACAGTGACACCGTTATTCATATTCTAGTAAATACTATCACAGAACAACCAAAGGAAATCCAGCTGTCACCCTTTCTTGTCTCCATCATCTGTATTGAGGGACTCTGCATCTGCCAGGTTGTCCACAGCGATAGCCAAGAAGACATTCAGGAGGATGTCTGATCAAATCATTCAGTAAAGGACAACTCTGATTTACATTTTACATTCACTGAATAGTAAATGAGGGCATCACGATGGCATAGTGTGGCCCTGTGATGAGTTGGCATCGCATCCAGGGTGTATCCTGCCTCTTGCCTGTAGCCAGCTGGGATAGGCTCCAGCAGACTCGTAACTTGGATAAGTGGCTTACGGATGGATGGTGAATGCGAACTAACAGTTGGACCACTGTGCCCTCCGTTTCAAGCTTGTGATGGAGGATACAGTTTCCACAGATAAAGAGGATGATGAAGTAAAAGCACACAATCATCCCAGAAGAGGAAGGTCCTCCGTACGCCATGATTCCATCATACATAACAGCGTTCCAGTCTTCTCCAGTCAGGATCTAAAATAGATCATAAAATGTATTTAGAGGGAAATGAATAAACACCACCACATCAAACAATGATTATACAAGTTCTGCAGCATTATACAGCATGTTTCAATCAGCATAAGCACCCAAATCACTGCAGATTAGCTAAAACATTATTTTAAAAGTGAGATACGTGGAGAACAATGAATGATCAGAAAAAGAGTTTTGGATTGTTGAGGGGTTTTTTTTTGGTTTTGTATCATAAAACGTGGAAATTAAAATAAAAAGACTTTTAAAAAGATTTTTTGATTATGAGCTGTTTATATGACAAAAGTCCTCCATACAGTTTTGTGTTGCCAATAAAATAAAATTCCTACATTCTTGTGTAAGGTTCCTCTGACAAAGGACTGTTTCACCCAAAACAGAAATCATTTATAGAGTTTTCATTTGTTTACACGACAAGAGTGTTTTAGAGTGACTGACTGTAAAGTTTTGCAGAGCAGAAACTTTTAAGTTTGCTATTTCCAAATCACGACTGTCTGTACACAGACAGACTATTATAACCAGAAGACCAACAGTCCCACATATAACATGGGACTGACTTTCATAGTGTTGCAGATCTGTGTATTAACACTCCTCTGATGTAGACTTGATGCAGCACTAATGTCATCTTATTTTGATCTTATACACAAATAATGGGGTGCAAATGCAGAAGGCAAAACTTTGAAGTGTAAATGTGGTCTTAGTGGAGATCTGGGCCTCCAAACAAGAGATGATTAGACTTTAAAGAAGACCCGCGCTGTGTTCTCTGAATAATTACTATTCTCAGCCGTGTCAGACAGTAAATACCTGAAACACTGTGAGCAGGGCTTGGGGAAAGTTGTCAAAAGTGCTCCTCTTGGTCTGGGTCTCATCAAAATTGAACTTTCCACCAAACACCTGCATTCCCAGCAGTGAGAAGATGATGATGAAGAGGAACAGCAACAGCAGCAGGGAAGCAATGGACTTCATGGAGTTGAGCAGAGACGCCACCAGGTTACTGAGAGACTGCCAGTGACTGGAGTGGAAAGAACAGAAACACAAATGATTGACTGAAACACACACACACAAACACACACACACACACACACACACACACACACACACACACACACACACACACACACACACACACACACACACACACACACACACACACATCACAGGTTTACAGTCTTACCGCGTGACCTTGAAGATCCTCAGCAGGCGGACACAGCGGAACACGGAGATACCAAGAGGAGACATGATTTCCAGTTCCACCAGGATGGTTTCAGTGATGCCTCCACACACCACAAAGCAGTCGAAACGGTTGAACAGAGAAACAAAGTAGGCCTGTAGCCCAAGACTGTACATCTTCACCAACATTTCACAGGTGAACAGGGCGAGCAGCACCTTGTTGGCCACATCTGAAGCATTGAGAGAAAGAATATTAAATATATAAAGCACATGCAGTAATATACTTAGAGTTACGCATTGCGGAGTGTTGATATTGTGCCAAATTGACTGAAGCTATTGGAGATCATTAACATTTGACAAGGCTAGATGTATAGTTGCAGCAATACAGCAATTTGAAATACAATACAATACAAAAGGTAAAAATTATCTTATTTTCTGTTTTAAAAAAAAAAAACTCACCTAGATCAACTTAAACAAACTGGACATTCAAGTCATGTTAATATTTAAGAAATTACTTAAAACAATATCAGTATATGAAATTTGTTTTATAAAAATAATAAATAAAAGAGGCACATGAAGAAATGAATGTAATGTGGTGCTGTTCATACCCTGTACTTGTGTCAGCCATAAAGGCTGGTTGTAATGCTCTGATGATATAGTCAGAGTGTTCAGGAACACCAGGATGATGACCAGCCAATAGAAAGGCACCGATTTGACGGCCAACCGGCACTTCCTGCGGCAGAACCTGTTCCAGCGGCGCCAGCGCCGACTGTAAGAAAAGAAGATTCCATCCGTGTGAAGAATAACTCTAGATTGACTACTTCACTGTTAGAATCACAGCCTTCTGAAGAATAGAACCACACGTCACCTCCTTATGTTTCAGGAAATC
Source organism: Antennarius striatus (assembly GCF_040054535.1). Classification (NCBI taxonomy): domain Eukaryota; kingdom Metazoa; phylum Chordata; class Actinopteri; order Lophiiformes; family Antennariidae; genus Antennarius; species Antennarius striatus. The sequence continues at coordinate 12,653,098 of NC_090780.1, read as the reverse complement.
ACAAAAGATCATTAATATTAGAGTCCATAAGTGTTGTATCCTCAGCATATTTCCATCATGTTGCGTGTGTTGTCCTACATTCTCATTGCATGTCTGTATAATTGTTCCCATGCCAATCCTTCAGACCTCATCTGTGTCAGTACCTTGGATTGCTTCACATCGCTCCCCTGCTCCTCATGAAGTCACCTGCTTGCATTATTTACAATTCCCGTCGCTCATCACCAGAGCTTTCAATCTGCTTCTGCGACTGACATATTCAGGCTCTCGCCTTCGAGTGCTGTAGAATATTGACTCTGTTTGCTGCTACATCTGCCACTAACATGTTCTCCTGTTTTCCAGGACTACTCCTCGACTTTCTCCTCTGCCAGCACCCACGTGCTCCATCCCATGTCTCCTCCTGGGCCTGGTTTTATCCCCAGCCTGCTTCTCATTCAGCCACTCAACCATTTTCCACCAGCGATTACAACAAAGCCGTGACTACTCCTGCCAGATGTGTGCTTTGCTTTGATCCAACAACTAATGGTCTACAACAGGAGGAGTGAGGGGTAACAGCTACAGCAGACTGCATTACTGTAATATATTTTCTGCAAGTCATGCTGTGCAGCAAATGGGCTGAAAAATACTGTGCAAGACTGTTCTATATAAAAACACCTTATGGTACATGCTGACTTTGCAAAAGCTGTTGATATATCATCCTCAGTAAGTCTCATTAAAATACAGTAAAATGAAAGCCAAGCTCTTGCAAACAAAAATTTGTGCCATGAACCCCACAGTAATAAAAAATATACTGCATATGAAATATATAAAAATACTGACCTGAACTTTGACTTGGAAATCTTTTGACTGAAAGAAAGAAGAATTGTAAGAGTCTGTAAATGTATTTTTTAGCAGAGGTTTTCCAGTGACACTGCATGGTTAACAAATACAATTTGTAGAGCTTCAGAAGTCAAAAATATTTCAGGAAGACGACTGAAAAATCAATGGGATGTGAAACAGTGACACACAGAAACAAAAGTCGCACCAGAAAGGACAATATGATGTCCTGTAATTCAGACTAAATGACAGTGGTGGAAACACTTGCATGCAAAGTGTTGTATATTCTCACCAGAGAGGCCCACAGCATGGTGTCTTTTCATCCTCCCCATTTTGATTCTCTGTATTAACAGATTCTGTTTCGCTGGCTGGAACACTCGCTGGAGTGGCGAAGAAAGCAGACATTTCAAGAAAAAACAACAACAAATTAAACGTCATATGTAGTGGTATATCACTAATTCTCAAATGCAACACAGCACAACGCATCCCAGGAGAAGTTTGGGTGAAAAGAAACAAGATGGAGACTTCATATAAGAATATTCTGACAGGCTTTGCTCTAAAACCAAGAAAGAACATGCACTGAAGGACTATAAGTTAGAAAATTGCAAAGATAAAAAGGGCAACTATATATAATATATAACGTGATCTATTATCACAATTATTTCATGGTGAATTTAAAAGAAGAAAGCGGTTGTATATTCATCTAAAAATGTTCTTGCTACAAAAATGTCAACTCCACTGAAAGGAAGGAGCTGAGTGCAGTGGCTGCACATCACTGTCACCATTAGAATCATTTAACAAGTGATGAAAAGGAGCTGACATGGGACAGGCGAGTGGACAGCTGCTCAATGAGGGCTGACTGATGCAAACAAAGAGGAGTAGAGGGAGGAAGGGAGCAGGCAGAGGAGGACAGGGCTCTTGAAGCCGTCTCTGAAATGCTACACTTAAAGCACTGCCAGCGCTTTGGAGAGACTGTGTGCAGACAGATGATGATTAACTGTGTGAAATGTCTCAGCTCTTCAGCTCATACGGGCAGCGCAGTGTGTGCTGCTGCTTAGCTTATGAAGACATGTTGGCTTTGATTCCTGAGTGGTTGGATGGCTCTCAGCTCTGAAAATAGTGCTGACTGCTGGAGCAGTGATCTGGGTTTAGCCCTGTTTCCTACATTCACACTGAGCCACTGCTTTACAAATGGGACTTTGAAAGGAAACAGGGCATGGTTGCTACCAGAAGCAAATGTATTTCTCTTCCAGATCTGACTCCATTAATGTGAAGACGATTTTTAGATGTTATGTTTCTTATTTTAACTTTTTAATACCAGTGTATTTTTGAAACGAGACAGAAACCACAGGTTAAACAGAACAATAAAGCACATTGATGAAGCAGTACATTAGACAGGACACAGCTCACATCAGCACACAGAAAAACACACACACACACACTCACCAGTCACTCAGGATGCCCCATCTGCTTATTTTTTGGTCAATTTTCTAGCTTAATCTATAAATTTATTGACTGAGATCAGATATTTGTAAAACAGGTTTATTGATTTCCTTCTCACCAAACTGAGATGCTATAAGGTTGGGAGCACAGAGATAAAAAATTACATTTTTTATGTGTAATGTTGCTCTGTGAAGGTCCTGACAAAAATCATTGTAATGGTAATAAAATTAACTCCCAAAATTGTAAACATTCACATTAACTCCTTCATTTTATGAAAACTACTTAGTTTGTACAAAACGCTAACGTTCCCAAACACATCCACACCCATACCCACACCCACACCCACACCCACACACACACACACACACACACACACACACACACACACACACACACACACACACACACACACACATAAACAAGACCTAAAGAACAGTGGAGGGAAACCACAGATTTACCATGAGTGTCAGACGACTGGCTGAACCACCCAAACCTTCCTTTCTTCTTCTCAGTAAGGTCAGCCAGAGTCACCCCTTCATGTGTAATGCATGCAAGTCCATGCATTTAGATACAATGGCACAGCAGAGGGACATGGAGGGCGAGAATGGGCTGCTATCAAAATGGGTCAGAGCAGACAAGCACCACAGGACAACAACAGTATTCAAAACATCATTATCCAACAATGATAACAGCAGCAGGAGCCATGGGGGCTGCAGACACTGAGGAGGGAGGAAGAATAATAAAGGAGAGTCAGTCACTGGAAGCATCAGCAGGTGATGAGGCCAGTACTAACATGTTATAGCACTTTATTGTTAACATGTTAGTCGGGGCTCGTGTGTGTGGCTGAGACCAATAAAAAAGAAAAAAAAAAAGCCAGGATGGAGAAGCAGCAGGAACCTGCCTCCTCATAAGCCTACCCCTCCAGAGCTGGAGGCCTCTGACTATGTGGTGTCATAAAACTGTACACTAAAAACCTCGTCTATCCATGAGGAGAAACTAATGGAGAAGACTGGCAGGAAGGGCAAAAATAAATGGACATGACACAGTAGAAATAAAGGGAGGTTGTAATGAATAGATACAGTGCAAAATGTGAACTTTATAATCAAGGTGAACCAGGTTCCTGAACTGCATCATGTGTTGACATAAAGACAGATAAGATAAAGATTTTTTCTGTTGCTCTAGAATAAATGTATATTTATTCCTTTTCCAGTAAACTACACTGAGGCTGATGTGATGATAAAAAAACCCTGCATAGCTCTTCTTCAAACCTTTCATATGCACTGTCTGCATCAACACCTTGCATCATGGGTAATATGCCTCTACGTGTCCAAATGCATATATACTGTATGTTATATATGTTATATATGTGATCACCAGCTCATACACAGCAGAACAGAAACATTCATTACAATTTTGCATTAAAAGAAAATTCCACCATTGTCAGTAATGTGTTAACTGCTATATTATACTGTATATACTATTTTGTTATTTAATATTTAGTGCACACTCTTTTAATCAAACTGCCTCAACCATTTCTGTTTTCTTACTAGAATAGTAAGTGGTAGAGAAATTTGAAATTACTGCCTCTCTCTCTCTCTCTCTCTCTCTCTCTCTCTCTCTCTCTCTCAATTTTATCAACTGTATCATTGCTGAAAGACAACAATACTTGTGAAATGTTCTAGGTTATTATCTCTTTTTACTAATTAATATCTATATCTGTACTAGATATGTCTCATGACTGACTTGTTATCTGGGGCAAAAAGGAAAATAGAGCACTTCACATAAATGAATGTGAGGAAAAGCACCTTTTCTGTTCAGTGTTCAGTGGTATGGAGAGATACAGAGATACATTATGAATCTCTGTTTAAACTCTTTCCTATCCTAATTATACGATCACAGGCCTCACTAGAGTTGAAAAAACCCATTTAAGTTAACAATATGACACACAGCTGCATATTTTTCTTAATGTGGCATGAACAGCTTTGGGTACTTTGATGTATTTGGAGGCTCATGTGATACCAGTGCAGCATTGATAACAGAGGGTGTGGGAGATGGCGCTTACGGTTGCGCTTGCTCTCCTCATCAGCCTCATCCTCATTATCGGGGTCGATGTCTTCTGCCTGAGTTATCCAGTCCAAGTAACCCTTCAGATCCTCTTCCAATTGCTGCTTCTCACGCAACTTCTGGAAGTCTCCACGAGCCTTGGCCTTCTCTCTCTCCTTGGAAAATTCTCTGGGTTTGCAGGAGCACAAGTGGACAAAAGAAAGCACACAAGAGAGAAGCACAAGAGAGAAAGTTAAAGCAAACAAGATAAAGGTTTATTCACATGAAATGGAAATAATACAGAATAACATTGAGACATCTGTGTATCTATCTATCTATCTATCTATCTATCTATCTATCTATCTATCTATCTATCTATCTATCTATCTATCTATCTATCTATCTATCTATCTATCTATCCATCCATCCATCCATCCATCCATCCATCCATCCATCCATCCATCCATCCATCCATCCATCCATCCATCTATCCATCCATCCATCCATCCATCCATCCATCCATCCATCCATCTATGTAAACACACACACACACACACACACACACACACACGCACGCACGCACACACACACGCAAACACATTTATATATGAAGTGTGTTTACAGTATGTGAACCCCAGCCACTGGAGGGAGATGTGTACCTATGATGGAGATAGCAGCTCTATATTTGGAGCCTGACTGTAGAGTAGCGTATCCTTCAGGCAATCATCTTAAATCATCTTAATCATTGGCTAATAGGTAGACAAATGGTTTGAGGAGAGATGGAACATTTGCACACTGTATAATTCCAAATTTGAATGGTGAGGTATTGTCACCACAGAGATAAATATTTATGCTCATGTCAAAAAATATAAAAACAGGAAGAAAAAAAATTGATATTGAGATGGTAATGCCACATTTGAACAAAAAACTGAATTTAAAATGTTGGTGTATATCATAAAATATGCCAAAGCTAAAGCGCCAGACAAAATGTTGATTCTGGATTGTTTTTTAAAAACAAGCTTTGGTGCCAACTATGATTATTTCTACTGAAGTACCCTGCCCCCATTCCACAGAGAGGGAAAAGCTGCTAGGGTTTGAGAGGTCTTAGGAACATAGAGGGAATAAAAGGTAAGGAATAAGATTAATTTTTCTCTCAGGGGGCTGGGGGATGGAGGAGCGGGTAGGAGAGGAAAGGCTCAGTTTACATTTGTGGTCAAAATGTGTGGTCAGAGACGAGTGCTTGAAAGAGAATACACACTTATCCTAATGCAGAATCATGGGTGCCAGTCAAAGGTTTAATATATCACATTTGTACATAGCTTGTCAGGATCTTTGCACTTGAATGGCTTAGCGCCCAAGATTCTGCAGGGAACATACTCATTCGTAGCCATTTATAATGGCACTTCCAAATATAGAAAGTAAGTCTAGTAATTCCACAAATCACCGCATACATGCTCTGCACACTGCACACCGCACACCAATTCCACTGCATAAGTTTCCTCTTACCCACTTAGCACACCCAGCACAAGGTTTAACACAAAAAAGGAGCCCAGTATAATCAGGCTAACAAAATAAATCCACGGTGTTTCCCATCCAATGGCATCATTGACCTACATGAGCCAAAAGTAGGTGGTTAACAGACAGTAACCCATAGAACAACAGATCCTCTGGGCTAAATCCTATCAGGATGTCTCTGTAGTAAAGACAGGAAGGTGCTTACCCGCTCAACACACCCAAAACCAGATTAAGCACGAAAAAGGAGCCGAAGATCACAAGACTGACAAAGTACACCCATGGAAGCTCAAAGCCCATAGCATCATTCATCTGGAGAGACAAGCATCACCACAGAGGGAGGAAAGGAGTGAGAAGAGAGAAAGAAAAATAAAATCAATTTTTTGAAGGAGGAGCTTTTGGGGAAAAAAAGAGCAGAACAAAAGTTAGGAAAATTGTGTTTTTTAGGTTAAAGAAGTACAGTAGTAGATTTCAGGGTAAGATTATGTTACTGTGAGCAGTAGGTCAATCATTCACAGTCACAAGAAGAATGTCTGGAAATTACAAATGCCTTCATCATGTGAATTGCAGACACACTGTTGTTTGACTCATCTGAATAGACAGTAGCTGAATGGAGGTGCCAGTCACACACTCACCCAGTACAGTACGTCTGTCCAGCCCTCCATGGTGATGCACTGGAACACCGTCAGCATGGCAAACAGGAAGTTGTCAAAGTTGGTGATGCCACCATTGGGTCCTTGCCAGCCTTCCCTACACTCACTTCCGTTGATGGGGCATTGACGCCCATGCCCTGAGATCGCACATGGAGCAGATTCCTCCTCTGCTATAGTATCTACACAGAGGTTGGAGAAAATTACTACACATGAAATAACAGATTGCTAACATTAAAGTATTTTTAGGGCCCTGGCCCTTCAGACAGTTACGACAGGCCCATCATGTTTACACTTTCTGTTCTATCTGGGCAAGCAATAATTTTTAAAAAATATATTTTTCTAATACAATATTTCCATCTTTTTGTCTTTCATATTTTTAGAAAAGCAAAATAAGTTTGTGTTATACTGAGAATTTCTGCTAACTTCTTGCTGCCCATCACTTCAACACATCACTTCAACACTTTCTATGGTCAAAGCACATTACAACCGTTTGTTTGCTAAGCCTTGACTGAAGTCTGACCTGACGGACAGAGGGACTGTACCTGTGCCAGGGATATAGCAGGTTGCGTGCATTTTACCAATGAAAAGCTCCAGGCCGATAATGGCATAGATGATTATGACAAACAAGACGAGCAGCGCAATGTGAAGCAGAGGGACCATGGCTTTAATGATGGAGTTCAACACCACCTGTAAACCTGAGAGAGGAGAGAAATTAACACAAGATATCGCACAAATGTGTGCAGGTGTGTTTACAAATACACAGAAAACACAGCTGTAAGTCAGTAGCTGTGTATGTAACTCTAACTCTCCTGCTGAGTGGATGTTCCTGTTCACCCTGCTGACAGTAATGAATGCAGGTAAGTGGCCAATACTCACATACAATTAATGAGTCATCACAACTGGATGATGCTGACGGACCATAAATCAGTGATGAGTTCAGTACAAAACATTATAAAGTCTCCATCAGAAGCAATGTAGCCAAGTATACAGTAAGTTTCTCCCCACAAGTAAGAAAAAGACAATTTTTCTACAAATTTAACATAATATAACAACATAAGAGCATCCAGAAGCACATACAGTTGATTGTCTTGTCAGATTTGAATGTCTTCTTATCATACCCAGAGCAAATGTCTGTAGAAGTCTGACATGGATGGAACTTCCTTTGGAATGATATGTGGACGATCTGGACTCATAATGTGGAGACTTTTCCATGCAGTTCATGGGAACTGCATACTGTATACTGGGATAAACTGGGTTAATTAGCGCTGTCTGTGTGTGTTGGTGTGAGACGCTTACTGGGTACTCCTGAGACCAACCGCAGGGGTCGCAGCACACGGAAGGCTCGAAGGGCTTTAACGTCAAATCCACCTGGTTTACCCCCATGGCCATGCATTGATGGATGGTTACTTTCTCCATCCCCATTTCCCTTCTCCTCTTTGGTCAAAAGCTCCAAGACAACACTGAAGAGTCTGTTAAGAAAACATACTGCTAAGTATACTATACATCTGCATATTATACAATATGATACAGTCCAAATATTCTGTGTTTGATAGTAGTAATGATCAATCTGTCAATTAGGTGATCAATAGACACTGAACTGGCATCTATTTTAACATATTTGTTGCCATTATTTTCTGGTACATTTTGCAGGAAGTAGATAACAAAACTTTGGAAACTCTAAGTTCCAGGATTTGCTGTTTTATTTGACATAAATGGTGTTAAACTTGCTTTCCTTGAATTTTGGATTGTTTTCAGACAAAACAAGCAATTTTTTATAATTTATAAAGAAAAAATGCTGACACTGACTAATTCATAAGAAACAAAGCTTTTAGAATATTATTAGAACACTATTAGACCACTAATAAGCAGCGAGAAAACATGATAAAAGCTCCAGCTGGAAGAAAGTAATGATCATTTATCACAGTAATATGTTTATTAAGTACAGTGTGTCAGTTACTGTGTCTGAAAGTAAAACTGGAATACAGAGAACACAACACGTACTGCAATATTTTTTACCTGCTATGAGTGACGATTTGGGTGTTGCTGATGTACTGTGCAATAATGGCTGGTTATTATAGTTAATGAAGTATGCTATGCAATTACAAAATTTGCACCAGAACTTTTTTGGTATGCCTACACAGCAATTCAGTGTTACTTGCAAGGTCATTTCTTGTGTGCACTGAATGCCTGACTCTTTGCTATCTCTGAAATTAGTCTCAGACATATTCTTTATGGAATAAAGCCCAACTTGGATATACTGTAATTGATACACTGTATATTACACATAAATTTGTCAAATTTGTTCATACATACATTAAAGTAACATATCATTAGCATTCATTTGTAAAGTTGACATCAGGTCGGTACTCAGACAGCTGTCCAATCAGGCAGCATTGTTTTAGCTTAGTAGTTCAGTGATTTAGTAGCAATTGTCACTCTTCATAGCAGGAGCAGCCATCTTTGCATGTGAGTCCATGGTCGATCAACCCTGCAGACGGAAATGTGACCCAGCTACCCACTGGACTGTGTTTGTTTGGATAGAAAGGAACGATTATATAGAAAAGAGAGAAGGATGATGATAACAACGTGAGAGTGTAGAGGCTACAAGAATGAAGGTAGAAAGAGGTGGAGAACTGTTATAATGAAGTACAAACATTTGAGGTATCAAAATAGAAGAGGTTAGTGTACGAAAGATGAAGGGATACAAAAGGATGCAGGAGTGTGAGTGAAAGGAGAGGGAAAACAGGAAGGAGAGCTGGAGAAGATGTGAAGTATGGAGAGATGGTGACTCATTCCAGTGGTGGGAAAGCTGTGATTTATTCTTTCTGTCTTTTCTGGGTCATATACTGTGGGTGTATAAGGGTCTCGATTAGCACTGCCCGCTTGGAGCAGAGGCTTAAGCAACTTTAACATCAACTCCCTCTCTAAGAAACAACTGCAACTGTCAAAATGAAAAGTGCAAACACAGACCTTTCACTAGAATCACCAAACCACATGATGCGTTTTAAAGGTATACATTCTTTTACATTCAGTTGAAAATATTCCTTAGCAGGAGCTAAGTCTTAACTGAATGCATATACACCACTGTGTTTTGATAACATAAGTCCATCAAAATAAGTGAACTGGACTTACCCAATGACGACAATGACAAAATCCAGCATGTTCCAACCGTTTCGCACGTATGCGTTCTGGTGCATCACCAAACCATAAGCAATAATCTTCAGGAAGGTCTCAATTGTGAAAATAATGAGGAAGGCATACTCAACTGTTTCCTGTAGATACACACAAAAAAGATGCTGATTAAAAAAGAAAGAAAGGAAGATTTTTGATTTTTGCAAAAACACATTCAACAATTTACAATTTTACATTAGATGAAAGCACTAAAGTGCTTCAGAAGAAGAAGATTTTTTGCAAAAAAAATGTCAATCACATTCAGAACATTTAGAACATTTAACAATTTTTCATTAGATGAACTTCAAAAACACTAAACACTCAAAAACACTAAACACCAATAAACAAAAGGAAATACAATATAAAAATTTGTGCATTATAATAGGAAGTTTGCAAAAGTGAGGTGGTCATCAACAAAAGTGTATAGGACATTTTTGTAACACCAGATGTTCCTAAAGTTATTCAGGTCTTTTGTCATTTTATAGAAACCAAATTCTAGTTTTAAGCGACATCTGATGTTACAGCAAAAAACAGTAGCTGCTTCTTGAACAGTATTGTTGTCAATTCTCCTCTTCCTGGTCACATAAATTGCGAGTTTTGCCTCTCCAGAGATAAAATTTAAAAGCTGCCACTTTCTCTGATTCGATCTATTGTACCCAGCACCGTAGATGAATTTCCTGATACTAAAATTTTCACTGAACAAATTAAAAACATTCGTTAGAAGAGTGAAGAGTACTGCAAGAAAGAAAGAAAGAAAGAAAGAAAGAAAGAAAGAGATAAAGATGTTTCCTGCATCTGAGAAAAAGCCATGTTTCAATAAAAAATGTACTACAAAAAAATTCCAATATATCAAAAGACATCTCTCTAATGCATAGGAGAGGGTTTCGTGAAGTTTTGGAAAGAAAAAAAAAAGGAGACGTTTTTTAAAACCCAGAGACCCCCACCTGAGACAAGACCACTCACAGATTGAGCCTAAATTTAACTTGTAACTATGGAAACAGAAAAAAAAAATGACAAAGAACCTGCTTTAATTATGACATGGAACTGAAATGTGATCCACAGAGAGATTGACGGGAAAGATAGAACCTGTTCATTTGTTCCTTCCTCACTGTGTGAAATGGGAATCTACTTTTGCTCCTTTCGGCTTTTCCCTTCAGGGGGGTCGCCACAGCGAATCAGTTGCCTCCATCTAACCCTGTCTTCCACATCTTCTTGTGTCGCACCAACTACCTTCATGTCCTCTATCACTACATCCATAAACCTCCTCCTTGCTCTTCCCCTAGGCCTCCTGCCTGACAGTTCAAAACTCAGCATCCTTCTACCAATATATTCACTATCTCTCCTCTGGACATGTCCAAACCATCTCAGTCTGGCTTCTCTGACTTTATCTCCAAAACCTCTAACATGTGCTGTCCCTCTGATGTACTCATGCCTGATCCATCCCGGTCACTCCCAAAGAGAATCTCAGCATCTTCATCTTTGCTACCCCCAGGTCTATCTCCTGTCTTTTCCTCAGTGACACTGTCTCTAGACCAATTAACATCACTGGTCTCACTAAAGTTTTGTACACCTTTCCTTTCATTTTAGCTGAAACTCTTCTATCACACATCACACCTGACACTTTCCTCCATCCGTTCCATCCTGCCTGTACACGCTTCTTCACCTCTTTTCCACACTCTCCATTGCTCTGGACTGTTGACCTTGAGTACTTAAAATCCTCCACCTTCTTGATCTCTTCTCCCTGTAACCTCACTCTTCCACTTGGGTCCCTCTCATTCACACACATGTACTCTGTCTTACTGCAGCTAACCTTCATTCCTCTCCTTTCCAGGACAAACCTCCACCTCTCTAGCGTCTCCTCCACCTGTTCCCTGCTCTACTACAGATCACAATGTCATCAGAGTCCATGGAGATTCCTGTCTAACCTCGTCTATCAGCCTGTCCATCACCATAGCAAACAAGAGGGGCTCAGAGCCGATCCCCGATGCAGTCCTACTTCCATCTCGAACTCCTCTGTCACACCTACAGCACACCTCATCACTGTCTTACAGTCCTCATACATGTCCTGCACCACTTGAAAATACTTCTTTTCCACTCCAGACTTCCTCTTACAATACCACAGTTCCTCTCTGGGCACCCTGTCATAAGCTTTCTCCAGATCTACAAAAACACAATGCAGCTCCCTCTGGCCTTCTCTGTACTTCTCCACAGGTATATCATCAGGACCGAGTGCCTTTCCACTCTTCATCCTCTTCAGTGCCCTTCTCACTTCATCCTGACTAATCTTTGCTACTTTCTGGTCCACAGCAGTCACCTCTTCTAGCCTTTGTTCTCTCTTGTTTTGCTGGTTCATCAACTCTTCAAAGTACTCTTTCCATCTTCCCATCACACTACTGGCACATGTCAATACACTTCCATCCCTATCCTCAATTACCCTAACCTGCTGCACGTCCTTCCCATCTCTGTCTCTCGGTCTTGCCAACTTCTATAGATCAGTCTCTCCCTCCTTGCTGTCCAACCTAGCATACAAGTCATCATAAGCCCCTTGTTTGGCCTTTGCTACCTCTACCTTCACCTTACGCTGCATCTCCCTGTACTCCTGTCTACTCTCCTCAGTCCTCTCAGTGTCCCACTTCTTCTTAGCTAACCTCTTTCTCTGTATATAGTCCTGTACCTCCTCATATAACCACCAAGTCTCCTTTATCTACTTTCCTTCCAGATGACACACCAAGTTCTCTCCTACGTGTCTGCCTGATCACATTAGCTCTTGTTGTCCAGTCATCTGGAAGCACTTCCTGACCACCCAGAGCCTGTCTTAACTCCTTCCTAAAAGTCATGCAACACTCTTCCTTTTTCAGTCTCCACCATTTCGTCCTCTGCTCTGCCTTTACCCTCTTCATTTTCCTCACCACCAGAGTCATTCTACTGTACACACCACTGTTTGGTTATAGTATTGCTTACCACTACTTTGCGGTCATTGATCTCCTTCAGATTACACCATCTACACAAGATGCAGTCTACCTGTGTGCTCCCACCTCCACTCTTATGGGTCACTGCCTCTCCTATGTTCCTGCCTCTTCTGGACGAAAGTATTCACTATAGCCATTTCCATCCTTTTTGTAAAGTCAACCACCTTGTAAAGTCTGTCCCTCTGCACTCCTCTCCTGGATACCGACCTGTCCATCACCTCCTCATCACCTCTGTTTCCTGCACCAACATTTCCTACACCTGCAGGTCCATTGAAGTCTGCACCAATGACAACTCTCTCACTTCTAGGTATGCTCTGCATCACTTCATCGAAATCAAACAAGAATTTCTCCTTCCCCTCCAGCTCACATCCTACCTGTGGAGCATACCCACTAACAACATTGAACATCACACCTTCTATTTCTAGCTTCAGACTCATCACTCTATCTGAGGCTCTTTTTACCTCCAGGACATTCCTAACAAACTCCTCCTTCAAGATAACTCCTACTCCATTTCTCTTCCTATCTACACCATGTTAGAACAACTTGAACCCTGCTCCTAAACTTCTGGCCTTGCTACCTTTCCACCTAGTCTCCTGGACACACAGTATGTCTACCTTCCTCCTCTGCATCATGTCAACCAACTCTCTAGCTTTTCCTGTCATAGTTCCAACATTCAACATCCCTACTCTCAGTCCTGTACTCTTGGTGTTGCTCTTCTCTCCCTTTCTATGAACACATTTTCCTCCTCTCCTTCTTTGACCAACAATAGTCCAATTTCCACTGGTACCCTGAACAGCACCGATGGCAGATGTTGTTAACCAGGGCCTCGACCGATCCGGTATGGAAGTCACAGATTTCATTTGCATGTTTGATTTGGCAAAACTTTTACATCTGATACCCTTCCCAACACAACCCTCTGTATTTATCCGGGCGTGGGACTGGCACAGTAAGACACTGGCATGTGCCCTCTTGCGGCTACATTACTGTGTGAGATGGGAGTACATTAATAAAATACATACTCAACTCCTCACCAGCATAAACATAAATCTTTGTACACATGGGTTTTGTATACTATTGACTGACCAGAGAACTAGAAATTAAGGTAAAATTATGTTCAGCGTCAGAGAGATGTCATCTAGCATTCTTTCATATGCATGAAGTCCTTCTGGAAAAAAACCCAAAGACACATCTAAGACAAAAACTCCGAGGATGATTCTCTCACTGAGTGCATGAGAAGAGCTCCCCTAATTTTGAATTAAATATGCAGAGGACCTCTAGAGATTAGAACCAAAGCTGGAATTTCAGGACAAGATTTTCTCCATCTTTTCAATAGCAGGAAGATTACAGGAAAATTTCCCATTATTTTGAGATCGATTGGGAGTGATGTGTGCGATGCTGGAGGTGAACACGCAACAGGGTGACTCCTCTTTAGGATGGTCCTGGGACTTCCATATAGATTTTAAACCAGAGGAAAGACCTAGTCACCTTCATGCATGAAGCAGGTCAACACAAATCTACAGACATAACACAAAAAATGTTGTCGTTAAAACATTCAGTTCTTCGCAGGAGGTGCCCACTAGGTTTACTTTCTACAATATACAATACAAATGCTAAAATCCACACATGTACAGTACTTTGCACGTAATAACCTCTTCCCGTCTGAGGGAAGCTTTGATGCTCCGCTATGTGTTCTCTGCAATCACCAAGAGTACGACAGCCCTGTGTGCTACAGGGCTCGTTTTCCGAATAGTTTACTGTAGATTGTGCGAAGCACTTAGCCCACAATAAAAGACACGGGCCTCTTTGTTACTTGTCAAAAGTCAAGTTAAGCTTAAGGCGGCAGCTTCTCCAATGGAGGAAACACAGGCCACATGAAGCGGAAGAATAGCACAATTCATATGGGGATGAGTTAAAGCGACAGGAAAGAAGCAAAGTACTTTATACACATTTACAGACCTTAAGGAAAATGGGAAAATGCTGTTCCCGCACTAGGTGGTTAAGAAGGAGATACTATTCAGCGTCTCGTTCGCCAAAGATCAAAGAAGCACCATAAGAAGACATTTTCTTCTTAAAATTTTAAGGATTATATATTTCCTCATGTGCAACGAGCAAACAGTAACTGATTAATAAGAACTGTAAAGACACTCAAGCAACATGTAATTTATACACTGTCAGAAAACTCTAAGCCTTCCAATCCTTGGTAAATTTATGTAAATTACTACTTTCCAGTTTGTGAATGCATGCTGAAGATAATGGAAAATTATAACCGTTCCTTTTCAATTAACCAGTAATTTACACAATTAGCACTTTGTGAGGACAATAAAAGTATGAAAAGGGCCTTTGTGGATAACTATTAATGTATTGTTCTATCTGACTGTTTATTCTGGAAAGAGATTTGTTTTACTGTGTTTCTTTTTCTAATGTAGATCAATTTATCATCAAAAAAATATTCACTATTTCCTGCATCTCATGACTCACAAAGAACTACTCAGGGACATATTTAGACACATCCTTGCGCATTAAAATGCGTGCAATCTGCATGTAATCAACAGAATGAAAGTTGGACACCACATGGCATCAGGCATATTCTCCCAGAGCCATAACGCCGTCCTCTGCCACAGGGTGAATGCTGATGTCTACACAGGTTTATTTCACACTCTAACAGAGCCTGGATGTGAATGACATTGTATGTGAATCCACTGAACCATGCATTCTTCTACAAAAGTTGCCATATGGCTGACCCATGTGGACATCAGCAATGGAAAGCTAAGAAGGAAGTAGGAGGGCTTTCAGCAGAGTGTGTACCTCCGCCAAAGGTCAACAGTTTCCCTTAACATTAACAAATCTAATCCAGACTCCAGTTACTAACGTAACCTTGTAAAGCTATTCATACCACAATGACTGACTAAAGCCTGTGTGGTGGGTCTGCAGATGAAATATCAGCAAATGTAGTTTCTCCTCTCACAGAGTTAATGGCAGAGGAGGAAATGAATGAATCCACCCCTTTAATTGCATGCCCCACCCTTTCACATATCATGATACCATGATACCATCATCTGTCATTTGCCAAAGGAGTGAAAATCTCATAGGATTGCAACCCTATTTGTCAGGAAGCCCTTATATGCAAGGAGCCCTATCACATCGTGTGAAGCATGTGGTACTGAGCCAAAAGTCACATGAGACAGTGACATCAGGCATGTTTGATGCATGACCAGAGCAGATCAAACAAACAACAAACAATTATAGGAGCATCAACACACACCATGCACAGGAGAGAGTGCTCATAAAACACAGACCATTTAGACAACCAGAGGCAGAAACACGACTCTAAACCACCCAAAACCGAAGATGATCAGCATCCCTTGGCCAGTTTGAGAACAAAATGTTGACGGTGTCATTTTGATCTGGTTGTGCGCAATAGCTTTATGGAGGATGTCCGCATCATTCTCCAGCTAAATTATCTCCTCCTGTCTGCATGGATCAGTCAGGACCACCCACTCCGGCCAGGGGATCTGAGAACATCCAGCGTTGAGTGCTTCTTCTCTCCCCTCACCTGCAGGTCTATACCAAGTAAATATGTGTACTTCATGCTCCCTGAAGGTCATATTTGATTTTGTTTATCTTTGCATAAGGCCATACAAATCATAAGCAAATACTTCACATTTTACATAATGCATTCCATTTCTTCTCGGTAAATGTAGATGCAATGCAAATCAATAGTTAAATGCCCTACATCTCTCCCAACATTAAAGAAAGAAAATCCTGGATCTGCCAATTTATATAAAATTCATTGAGGACTTCTCTGTCACACCAGGTTTCTGATAAACCAATAAACATATGAGCACTGGTGAAAACATAACCTCCTTGGTTAAGTCAAATAGAAGTGAATAATGTTTCTACTTGAATGTCCGTGAATGAAATTCAGAAACTACATTACAAAAATACAACATATGTGGTTCACATCTGTCACTGTTCTGTTCCATATCGCCCTACTTATCTGGCCCATATGTTTGCATGTATGAAACACAACTTTGCTTCTGTGTGTGTGTGTGTGTGTGTGTGTGTGTGTGTGTGTGTGTGTGTGTGTGTGTGTGTGTGTGTGTGTGTGTGTGTGTGTGTGTGTGTGTGTGTGTGTGTGTGTGTGTGTGTGTGAGAGTCTGTCTGTCTGCATGTGAAGTACTGTGGGGGTGGGCAGGAGTTGTGTTAGGATGTAGATGTCACTGCCAAGGAAAACACTTCAAGAGTAGGTCATCAAGTATGCCCACACTGCCGAGTGAGTATCTCCACAAAGAAAACCAAACATCACACATGAGCTCAGCAGTTGTGTTGCATAAGCTCAGTGATGGTTTTCTTAGTTTGGTGTTACAGTTCCACAATCAAGGCTAGTCATTGGATTGCAGAGAAAACATCTTAGGATATTGCAGAAACTACTGAATTGGGTTAAGAACTGTCCAACGCATTATTAAAAACTTGGAAGGACAGGATAATTTCACACATGGTTTGGCCGCCACAGAGTAAAGATCTTAACCCAATGAGAACCTTTGAGATGTGCTGGAGAAGGCTTTTCACAGCGGTCAGACTCCACCATCATTATCGCAATATCTTAGTGACAAATAAAAAATACACAAAACATTTGGACTCTCATCCTGTCACTCATCATTGATTCATTCCTCAATGGGATTATTTCGTTTCCGATACAGAATGATGCATAACCGCTTGTGCAGAACAGACACTTGTCTCTTACACAAAAGGGTTCTACTCGCTGAGGTTGTAAAGTCATTTTCAAGAAATCAATTGGGCTATTACATTATATTATAATTTCTGAATTGGAAATTTAGCTATGGACATCCAGAGAGAGCTCTGAGTAGAGCTGCAGCACTGCTGGTTGAAAGAAGACAGTTGAGGTGGTTTGGGTATTTGGCCAAACTACTTTCTGGAACTGGGATTTAGGCAATTACAGATTTTGTGGCTTGCTTTGATGAATAACATAAAACTAACGTGAGCTTAAAACCAATTCCGTAAAACTTGAGCACAGATTTTCCATTACTCCAAGATGGGTCAAAGGAAACCACTGCAACACATGTAGCAGAGGGAATGGCAGGGAGAAAGAAAGACATAACTGATCTACAGTCTCCCAAACAAAGAAGAATTAGTCTTTGGGACATTTTGGATGAATGAGATGAGAACATTAGGGGACTACTAAAAGAAGGAACCCATCCAACTAGTTCACCCATAATCACAAACATCATCCCTTTTTGCAGACTAAAGTAAGCATTGCGTTCATTTCCCAGAACATCCACTTGAAGATTTTACTCTCTACTGTCCTCTCTTTTTTTGGCTCTTTCATACAAACACACGGACACACACAGTGCACACACATGCAGAAATACGCATTCTAGATAACAACCAGGGACAGTGGTAGAGAGCCACAAATGAGCAGTTACGTTAAGTGGCTAAACACATAGATCCACCATCATCTCTATGGGAGTCCACAGTCCACACATTGACATTAGCTAGCTAGTATGCACACACACACGCACGCACGCACGCACACAAACACACACACACACACACACACACACACACACACACACACACACACACACACAGTGAGAAAGAGAAAGAGAGAGAGAGAGAGAGAACAAACATATAAACAAAAAATTAAAAAAAACTGCTTCTGATATACACATTCAAAACACAGGCCTATCAACAATGGTGCCCTATTCAAAATGAGTGGTTTAATGTTCAGCTGATTGATATTCATATGAAATGGAAAATTTTGATGCATAAAACAATGCCAATTAATGCAATTACGGTAATTATTACTACCTACTATTAATTAATTATATGTTTAGAATGCCTTCCTTTTTAAAAAAAATACACATCAAAAAATATCTTTACACTTAATGTGCACTCTTATCATTACTGTAAACAAGCTGTACACGTTCTTCACATGTTCATGTTTTTAAAGAATGAGGAGCATTGTTCATAAAAATCATCTCACACCCAACAACTTGTCTTGTGCAATCACATGTCACTTGAATGTGTATCATTATTTTACCCAAGTATTCAGATATGTACATACTGTATCTAATAAAAGAGTAATATACCGTAAATACAATCAAAACATCTAGCAGTATGTTTGTGTTCTCCAGTCCTGTTGTCTGTCATACTGCAAGCATGACTAGTACCTTCTAATGTAACAGCCATTTATATATGTAAAATGTCTGGTAAAACAATTCCTGTTAATAACCTTTACATCCTCAATCATAATACAATGCAGTTATTAAGCTAATTCAAACTTCTGCAGTTCTCTGCAGACATCAAAACATCCTCTCCAATGTTTGAGAAGACATTCCTGTCTTTACATCCTTTTGTCCTTTTGTCCTCAGAAAAATTAATAGCTCTGTGGTTCCAGAGTTATGCAGTGACCGTGGTACAGGAAAACGCAAAACAATGCCAGATGCAATTGGTTGTGCTTTGCCTTGTGACGGATGATATGTATGAATCATATTGTCTATGAAAAGGTCATGGTTTTGCTAAGCTACCTACCTCTGGTGTTGACTCTCACATAGAGAAGGCACAAATGACCTTAAAGGTGATGCAGAAGGGTTACAAACAATCTGTCTAACCCCCCCCCCTCCCCCCCAGAAGGTAGGTGCCACAGAAACAAATCACACTCAGGAGAAGTTGTGTGCATCCGTCTTATCATGACCGTAAAATGACTCATCAAATGCAGAGCAATACGGAAATAAGCATGAGATGGAGGAAAGAGGAAAGAAATGAATTCTTTGTCCTTTGTCATCATGGAAATGTGTGCAGTCACTACATTTTGTTACTCACTTGTGCCTCCTGGTGGTCACAAAACTCCAATGTTTTGCCTTGAGTTCTGCCTTCAGTGGAAATCAGTGTCTTTGTGTAATGAACAGCTGCATTTAACAAAGCCGTACTATCAAGGCAGACTAATGCTATTTAGGCCTCTCTGACTTTGCAGCATTGCGATGGAGCTCTGTAGCCCAAAGACACAGTGCTTATAGCGTAGCATACGCAACAAAGACATACAGCACCTTTTCTTAGAGGAATTCATGTTAACTGACAAACAAAGTGAGCCGTGAACGCACAGTATGTAATGTCAGCTTTTCAATATTGCAGGGTTTCAGCATCACTTTGTTGCACCAACCTAAGTTGCACCACTTCTGAAAGTTTCCCTGAGTAAAATCTTCCATATATCCTATTTGATGTCTGCTTTACAAGTCAGATGTCTCTCAGCACACCAACTCAGGTTTCATATCTGCATGAAGTCCACCTGTGAAGCTGCTGAGCAAAGCAGTGTGGAATGGAAATTTTCACTACAGCCTTACCCGCTGGCTGTTTTAGCAAAAACCAGCTCAGCATTTTTACCTCTTGAGGTCCCGCTCTGACTAAAGCATAAATACCGTAGAACAACGAGCCTCTCTGGCACACCTGCCCTACAAATACTCTATTGTTCAACCTCTGCTGAAAAGGGAAGAATGCATAATTCACCTTCTGGTATCTGATTCAATGTCGACACTGCAGAACTAAACCAAAGTCCTATGCATGCATTGTGTGCACTTGACAAGGATCAGTAGTGGAATCAGCAAAAACACAATAAATCGTAGTTAAAGAACAACCTGTACAAGTACACAGAAGGTAGTTGTAATTTTTGAATGGTAATCTTTGTCCTAACTGTACTGATAAGGCGTTCACTTTATGGCAGCTATCTACCCTGGCATGTTGTCTAACCACTACCATAGTCTCTATTAATGATGTTCCTAAAGTATCTAAGCAACATCAGTGATGCTGAGTTACTGAATATGAAAGTATCTGTGCACATGATTGTTGCTTGGTTTATTTTCAATGGATGCATCAGTAGCTGTAAAGCTGATTAATATTGAACGTGAACAGCATCAGGTCACTGAGAAGGAGGAAAAATATTACACAACAATACCACAACAGGTTCAGATAATGGTTATACCAAACTAAACAAAGCATGTTTAACCTACTTATGCGTTCGCATGCAAACCATTGTTTTACTGAAATATTGTAATGCGATTTTGTCAGATTGTTATATAATAATTTTTGAATAACAACTGTCATACACATGATGTATAATCAGCCAGGGGTTCACTTCAATGGGTGGCATCGAACACTTTGAGAAATGTGGCTCAAAAAAACAATTAAAACAACATAAAACAAATGTTTAGATCAAAGTGAACCCTTTTACCAGTTTGATAAATGCTGCATTTACTCTCTATATGAAATTGTTTAGGTAAATTTCACTAAAGTTAAGATGCAACAAGAGAACTTTTTTTTGTTTAGTAATAAATAGACAAGTTACTAGTCAGAAAACAATCATAAATCCCTCAGCAAACAGAGTAAAACTTTGTGTTACCTCATTTTTTGCTAACGTTACCCAAACAAAATTGTAAAATAAAAAAGCAAAAAAATGTTTTAAAAGCTTGTGATATTAAAAAACATTTACTGTCCTGAGAAGAACTTAATAATAATGAGTTGGTATCAGCAGTAGCAGAATCAGCTCATCACTTAAAATTAAACTAAAGAAGCTACATTTAGCACAATGTGCACTCATGTCTGGCTGACACCTAATGTAGCCGCAAAAGAACAAAACCCAGTGTCTTATTGTGCCGGTCCCAAGCCAGGATAAATACAGAGGGTTGTGTCAGGAAGGGCATCCAACGTTAAACTTTTGCCAAATCAAACATGCAAATCAAATCTATGACTTCCATACTTCCATATCTATGGATTGGTCGAGGCCTCAGGTTAACAATGACCACCATCGGTGCTGTTCACTTACAGGGTGCCAGTGGAAATTGGACTAGTGTTTGTCTAAGAAGGAGAGGAGGAAAGAGTGTTCGTAGGAAGAGAAAGAAGAGCAAAGCCAAGAGTATAGGATTGAGAGTATAGGGTGTTGAACGTTGTAACTATGACAGGAAAAGGTAGAGAATTGGTTGACATGATGCAGAGGCGGAATGTACACATACTATGTGTCCAGGAGACCAGGTGGAATAGTAGCAAGTTTAGGAGCAGGGTTCAAGTTGTTCTATCATAGTGTAGATAGGTATAGAATGGAGTAGGAGTTATCTTAAAGGAGGAGTTTGTTAAGAATGTCCTGGAGGTAAAAAGAGTGTCAGATAGAGTGATGAGTCGGAAGCCAGAAATCGAAGTTGTGATGTTCAATGTTGTTAGAGGGTATGCTCCACAGGTAGGATGTGAGCTGGAGTAGAAGGAGAAAATCTGGTTGGATGCGTCGCAGAGCATACCTAGATGTGAAAGAGTTGTCATTGGTGCAGACTTCAATGGACATGTTGGTGCAGGAAACAGAGGTGATGAGGAGGTGATGGGCAGGTTTGGTATCCAGGAGAGGAGTGCAGAAGGACAGATGGTGGTTGACTTTGCAAAAAGGATGGAAATGGCTATAGTGAATACTTTATTCCAGAAGAGGCAGGAACATAGGGTGACCTATAAGAGTGGAGGTAGGAGCACACAGGTAGACTGCATTTTGTGTAAGCTAAGAAGTGGGACACTGAGAGGACTTAGATGAGTACAATAGACAGGAGTACAGGGAGATGCAGCGTAAGGTGAAAGTAGAGGTAGCAAAGGCCTAACAAGGGCCTTATGATGACTTGTATGCTAGGTTGGACAGTAAGGAGGGAGAGACTGATCTATACAGGTTGGCAAGACAGAGAGAGATGGGAAGGACGTGCAGCAGGTTAGGGTGATTGAGGATAAGGATGGAAGTGTATTGACACGTGCCAGTAGTGTGATGGGAAGATGGAAAGAGTACTTTGAAGAGTTGATGAACCAGCAAAACAAGAGAGAACAAAGACTAGAAGAGGTGGCTGTTGTGGACCAGGAAGTAGCAAAGATTAGTCAGGATGAAGTGAGAAGGGCATTGAAGAGGATGAAGAGTGGAAAGGCACTCGGTCCTGATGATATACCTGCGGAGGTATGGAAGTGTTTAGGAGAGGTGGCAGTAGAAGAAGAGAAACTAGAGAGGTGGAAGTTTGTCCTGGAAAGGAGAGGAATGAAGGTTAGCCGCAGTAAGACAGAGTACATGTGTCTGAATGAAAAGGACCCAAGTGAAGAGTGAGGTTACAGGGAGAAGAGATCAAGAAGGTGGCGGATTTTTAAGTACAGTATTTTCCGCACTATAAGGCCTAAAAGCCAAAAAGCCTTTAATTTTCTCAAAAACCAATAGTATGCCTTATAATCCAGTGGGCCTTATTTGTGAAACAAGTTTTGAAATAGGCCATTCATTGAAGGTGCACCTTATAATCAGATGCACCTTATAATCCAGTGTGCCTTATATATGAAAAAGGTTTAAAATAGGCCATTCATTGAAAGTGCACCTTATAGTCCAGCGCACCTTATAGTGTGGACAATACTGTACTTAGGGTCAACAGTCCAGAGCAATGGAGAGTGTGGAAAAGAGGTGAAGAAGCGTGTACAGGCAGGATGGAACGGGTGGACAAAAGTGTCAGGTGTGATGTGTGATAGAAGAGTTTCAGCTAAAATGAAAGGAAAGATGTATAAAACTGTGGTGAGACCAGCGATGTTGTTTGGTCTAGAGTCAGTGTCACTGAGGAAAAGACAGGAGACAGAGCTGGAGGTAGCAGAGATGAAGATGCTAAGGTTCTCTCTGGGAGTGGCCATGATACACTCCCAGATACATCAGAGGGTCAGCACATGCTAGAGGTTTGGGAGATAAAGTCAGAGAGGCCAGACTGAGATGGTTTGGACAGAGGACAGATAGTGAATATATTGATAGAATGATGCCGAGTTTTGAACTGCCAGGCAGGAGGCCTAGAGGAAGACCAAAGAGGAGGTTTATGGATGTAGTGAAAGAGGACGTGAAGGTAGTTGGTGTGAGAGAAGAGGATGCAGAAGACAGGGTAAGATGGAGGCGGCAACTCATTTACTGTGGCGACTCCTGAAGAGAAAAGCCCAAAGGAGAAGAAGATGTCTGGCTGACACCTGATTTGATTAGCACCGTCAGTGTGAAAGCTGATAACAGATTGCTGTATTTATTAAGCAGAAAGAGAAAGTGAATCGCTTAGTAAGTACTACAGCACCTTGCCTCCTCACATCTAAAAGAAAAGCCTTTAATATCTATTCTTGATAGGCAGAACGTATAAATGTTTCTACAGTGTCCAAAAAGCCACAAATTTCTCCACAGTATTGCTCCATATTTCTAAGATAGGTGTGCATGTTTACATCCAGTTGATACCTTAGGGATGATATATTTTTTAATCCTTCACTCTCAACCTTAACCTCACAACTTACTGTACTGTACATACTGTACTACTGTAACAGGCGGTGTAATGTCCCAGATGGCCCACTTTCCTCTGATGCACCATCACTGTGTAAACAAACACTCCGAGGTCACCCTTCAGGAGGCCAAATTGAAACACACCTCAACTCTCTTATGTAGCACAGGAACACTTTTAACTAAAGCTGGAGCTCATCTTTGAAAGAAGGGTTTGTGGCGTAACAATCCAAGAGACACTGGTGTCTGTCCTTCATTGGAGATGGAAACCTTTCTGTCGTTTCTATTCTCAGACAAACCATTTAAAAACACTAAATGTCTGAAAACACGTTATAAAAGCTTCTCATGAATCATTGAACACAACATCAAAATTCTGCTCATGTAAGGCCCAAGTTCTGCCTGTTTGCCTCACCCTCAGCTGTGAAAAACAATGCTTAAAATACTACATCACCCATAATTCATCACACAGACATAAATGCACAGGGTGCACAGAGTGGTGCAATGATGAGGAAATCTAAAAATAGAAAGCTGAATAAAACTTCTGTTCAGAGAAACTATGACATGATAAATCACCAGTGAGAATATATGTCAAAATGTTTCTCTATGTAGGCAATGCAGATACTTAAAATCTGCAGGATGAAGTAAAATACTGAATAAACAGCATTTCACTGCAAAGTATCTGGCTACACCTTCATCTTTACAGGGTGATGACATCAAACTTCATCTACTGAAAGTTATGTTGTAAAAATATAAATTTTAAAGTGTCTTCAATCTATTCCACAAAAAATAAAGGAGAGGACGTTTACAGACACTTGCATTCTTTTACTCCTTTATCACAAACTGTATGTAAAAATACCTTTTTTTTACATTCCTAACATTTTTACAGACATCATCTCATATATGAGCAATATGATAAGAGCCTTTGAAACCGTAAACTCAGCATTCATATACGGCTGCAACTTCCAAGTATAAGATACACCATATAATAAAGATGTAATCAGATTACTCACCAAGTCATGGTTTGTGGAGTTGGAATCATCTTCAGGGAAGGGGACATAGACAGCTAAGGCCATACAGTTGGCAAAAATAGCTATTAATATAAAGATATCAAATGGCCTGAAAAAAAAGTTAAGGAAGATGAAGAAGTGATGGAAGTTGAGTTTGATTCTTTGATTCCAGTGTGATGCTGCTGACCCGCTGCACTGACAGTTACTCCCTACTTCTTCACACACAGGGTGCACAGAGCGGTGCAATGATGTTGGATTGTTATATGTATCTGGCATCTATTGAATTTCTGTTGGGACTTTGAAAAACATAAATCCATTGAGGCCTACTTGAGCTGACATTTAGAATTTAACACCATTTTGTAAATTATACCAAAAGCAAACATTCACAAATATGTCAACTATTATGTCTTCTTTTTGTCATCTTTAAGTTGCCTCTGTGTGAGTCCTTTGAATGTCACTACAATAAATCAACTGCCAGGAACAAAATTACCACAGCAGGAATCCAATAAAGGCAAACACAGGAAACGTGAAACTAGAAGTCCACAAATAATTATAGTTTTTCTTATTGATTGATGTGGGAATTATTTTCTCAACTGCCCTTTTAATCATTTTATTCTAATAATGGTCACATAAAAATGAAATATCAGCTCCCAACACCTAACCAGATTTTTTCATCTTTGTTATTTTGTGAAAACAACAGTTACAAACATAAAGCTGTTAAAGATGCAACATTGCCTCATGATAAGGAGAAGGAAGACTACAACTCCTTTAATGAAAACAATGACATCTTTTGCTTTCATAGTTTTGATGGAGAGACTCTGGGCAGCAGAGATTTGCGTTCTTTTTTGGTAAAGGCAGCATCTTATCAAAACTTGGCTGCCTTTTGTGCAACCACTGTTCAGAAAGGTGCTGAGTCTGTCACTGAAGTTCTCTATTTCTCGTAATAAATCATATTTTAGATAAGGTGGGACTAGTCACCCATCACCCTGGTAACAAAGAAAATAGACAGGCTTGTCTATACTGAGAGTTATCTGGCAGAAACAATAAAATCAGCAAACCCATTAAGAGCTGCAGGTCAGCTAGTGAGTGTTGACCATTCATCATTCTGGATATTATCTTGTTTCATTGATAGGATCAGATAGATACCTAGATATACAGTAAATAAAAAAGATCTCAGTGCAGAAGATGCACAGAGTCACCACCTTGAACTAGTTTCAAGTCATTTGACAAATTAATTAATCAGTAAATCATTTTAACTCTATGTAAAATTAATTGTCACCATCTGAAGCCACTGTAAAGGATACTTCCACTCTACCAAGCTGATGCAGGCCCTGCGTATGGGGTTGTTGAGGTTGAGACAGAACAGAGCCCTTGGTGGCCTGCTGTTAGCATTGCTGCCTTGCTTCTTGCTTTTGGCATACTGCTGCCGCTTCTTCTGTGCCAACGCACCTACTGGGATGGTCGAGGATGCTGGGGCAGGCAGAGTTGGAGGAGCGGGTGGTGCTGCAGGGGCTGGAGCCGCAGCAGGTGTAGGGGTGGAGGTGGGGGCGGCCTCCGAGGCCGTGGGAGCTGGGTCTGGGATGGGCCCGTTGGCGCTCATGGTGTGGGCGTGGCTCTGTGAGGAGCATCCAGCAGCATGGATCTGCCACGGTAGACAGGGAGGCTAAAGAAAGGCAGAGCAGCCTGACCAACCAGGGGGAGGGACTCTGGTACTGCCGGCATAATTTGCCTCTGAGGAGGAGGAGAAGATGACAAGAGATGGAGTCAGAACATGAGCAAGAACACTGTACAGTAGACCTGTCCTCAAACCACCAGGATGACATGAGTAATGCACTAAGACTTTAGGGTCCTGCTGCCTGCCTGTGCAGCCATGAATGACCTTGGCCCATTATGAGTTAAGTTAGACCCTCTTACGTCTTTCTCTGGTCATCTGGTTTGAATATTCTCAATCATCATCAGTCATCTCAAGTCAGTTCAACATCCAGAGAAGCTCTTTTGATTTTCTATGCATTAAAAAGCTTCCTATGACCCCAAATATTCCTAGAATTTCATATTTATTTACAAAAAAATGGCAAAGAAGTAATGGGAGGGCAGACATTTAATTGCACCACAAAGTCTATTGAACTCTATATGTCAGACAGACAAGCAGTTTGTTTCTCTCCTCATCTACTCATCAAATATAAAACATTCTAGTGTGTGCCTCAAATACTGAGCTGGAATGAGCAACCGAACCTTTGATGATGTGTACAACATCCTGAATATTTTCTTCAAGGAAAACGCATGCAGCTCATAACAAAAACACACACGCACACGCACGCAAGCACGCACACACACACACACACACACACACACACACACACACACACACACACACACACACACACACACACACACACACACACACACACAACACAAATCCAAGCATTTCAATTCAGATCTGCCACTCTGAGACATCACTTGGTCACATCAGTTGTGTAAGTCCTTGAACTGCCAGCAGGCCCGGAGGAGGAAACACAAAAGGTCACATTGCAGTGATGCTCAAAGAAGAACACATCTGCAAAATGTGCCTAAATATGTGACCTGAACGTAGCTGTGACGAATTACTGCGCATGTTGTGTTGGGTTTGGCTCCCAGCTTTACATTTCCTTTGTGATGCGATGCTACCTTCACGTAGCCGAGGCTAGTGGAAGCTCAGAATGAGAACAATGCGTATCAAATGCGTTTATAATGCAATCTTAATTCCCAGCCTCTCCAACGACGACCAGTGCACCCGTGATGAAAATGAACGCTGACATTTCCATGAGCGATTCGTGACAAAATAAGTCTCAAGCGTCCTCACATTTCTCCTTGGACAGCACTGAGGTAGGGGATGGTCAAACACCCCCCCACCCCCCCCAAAATGATGTGACATGACAGCCTGACTCCCGGCGCGCATAGTGAAAACTGAGCAGCGCGCAGCAGTCAGATGACTGCTCCACACAAACAGCTGGCAATAGAATCCTAATCCTAACACCAAATCCTAATCTGTGATGCTCTGACACTCAGGGCTAATATAGTGGACATCCACATGACCATATCCCACCTCAGGATGTTATAAAGGTAGCTCCTATCAGCCCTGATCTGTGTCCTCTGATATGAATTTAAATGCTTTGTTTGTGGTCACCATGGCGAATGGTGAAGGATCTCCTCCTCAAAACGTGACAGCGTCGAAAGGAATGTGAACAGGCGTGCTCTGATGTTCATGGAAAAAAAGAAGGCAGAAGGGAAAGGCAGCTATGCTAAGAGGCTAACTTCAGTTTGCGGAGCAGAGCCCGCACCATGCAGTACCTCCTGTGAAGACTTCACAATTCAGCCGCGGCGCGGTCCGCTCCGCTCGGTCCACACCCCCACAGCGGGGGAAAAAAAAAAAACCCCCAAACAAAACACGCTGGTCCCGTCCTCAAATGGTGGTCCGAAATTCACCAGCTCCGGGAGCAGGAGGGATGCACGAAGAATGTGTATTAATCACGGTGTTCCATGGTGAGAGCGGACGGCTGGAGACAGGAGAGTGCGCACCAGACAACGGAGCATCCTCATCGTCACAGCGCCAGCGAGCAGTGGAACGGGAGAACAGCAGAGAGCAGAAGCTCCACCGCTGAAGGTCCTGATCCTCCTGTCACTACACGAGACTGCCCACTTCAAACAGGTGCCACGGCGGGTCCCTCACGCTCACCTGTCCGTGGGTCATGTGCGCAAGACGACACGACCTCCAAAAACACTTGTCACAGTCAGCGTCTGTGAATCACCTGATGGTTACTGTAATACGACAAGTAATTATAATGATTGAACTGTCACAAAGGCTGAGTTACTAGTGGTGCATAAATCAGTCATTATTTTATTGTAGAGCTTTGAATATACATTTAAAAAATAGTTTTGAGTTAATAAGTAAAGAGAGCTCCTACAGGCAGCAGTTCTTTGAACATTTAAATTATGCTGCAAAGCTAGACTGAGTAGATGAGTGTGTTTTTTAATGCCTTTATGTAAATACAATAATGTCTTTATATATACTGTAGTACTAGCAAAGATTTTGGAAAGAACTAACAATGGCCTCGCTAGACCCATTTTACTGGAGTAAAATAGTAAAATAATTTACTGCTGGGTATTATATTATTATTATTATTATTATTATTATTATTATTATTATTATTATTATTATTATTATTATTATTATTATTATTATTATTATTATTATTATTATTATTATTATTATTATTATGAGTCATTAAATGCCTACCCATGTGCACTCCATGTTCATATATTGTCTGATGAACAGCTGATCCTAAGCCTGTTTCAAGTGTACAGGACCAGTACCAGTCAGTCTTGTAGATCGGTGGCTTTGATCATACAGGATCTGCTCCAAAATGATAGGACCGGGAGATTCTTCTTGTCAGTCCTTAATGGAGTTTCTGCTACTTACATTTTCTCATGAATGCAGCTCCCAACAATTTAAGGTTTGCAATTTAAAACTCTCCTCACACACCACAGTGGAGCAGATCTGACTATGTGATTTCTACAGACTAATCCTACATAGTACTAACCCTGAACCTGAAGTCATAACTCTATCTAGCTGTGTCTCCACTAAAGTATGTTGTAACAAAGTCAACATATGGTAAAAATGTATTTTGAACAATATTACAGAACAGTAAAATAAAAATAAAAAACAAGTAAAGGACACCATTTCACTTGTGTCTAGTGCTTCAGCACCTGGGACAGCACCATTCATTTTTCAATGCTCAGTACAGTTAAGCTCATGAAATATCTCAACCCTGACAAACCTCAGTCACCTGGTGATCTGTGAGTTGGGTGAACATGAGCATCTTAACAAACCCTCTGTGCTGATATCATCACAGGGGGGCTGGAGAGTGGGATAGCATGAACTACATTTTGCTAATTTTTTTAATTGTTTAAATGTTTTTTAAGTTTATATACTGATCTGCTCCCCAAAGGGAAGTTAAGAAAGCACACTCTAGTTAGTAGTTCAAACGCGTGCATACATATTAGTGAGTACAGGCCCCTGTAGCACACACACACACACACACACACACACACACACACACACACACACACACACACACACACACACACACACACACACACACACACACACACACACACACATAAGGGGGCCTGTAGGCATGTAATGGGAGGTAGAGTGGCAGGGTAGCTCCTTGATGGTGCACCCCTCATGAGCAACTTGTAAAGGGGACAGCGCCTTGCTCAAGGGCGCCTTGGCAGTGCTTGAGAGATGAGCTGACATCTCCCACTGTCAGTTCACACTCTGGGTGACTAGGCGGGGGCGGGAATCGAACCGCCAATCTTGGATCATAGGACGACCCGCTCTACCGCTGAGCCACTGCCTTAACCATTTGTGTGTTGAAGGCCACAGGGGCCTATTCCATCCTTGTCAAGGGGAGTGCTAACCTTCTCTCCTTTCATACAACATACAAAAATGACAATTTTTTCACCTGATCTGGGCTTTATAGATGGATTCCTTTTTAAAATGTCTTCGTTATTCAAACTAGGGACCTATTTCCTAGTAATTAAACTCAGTACCTCTCCTGCCAGTCAGTTAAAATGTGTTCTTTCTCTACCAATATGTTGCCCTCTTTCAAACTGTTCTCTTTTGAACTACATTTCCCAATTGTGAGTGTGTATGATGAGAAAGTAAGTCAACACCACCCTGCTGGAGCTAGCTGTAACACAAAACTCTCCTGCAGCTGCTCTTTGTAAGGCAACAAATTCTGGAAAATTCCAGACATGTGGAGACATATACAACATGTACTTTTGTCTACTCATTAACTTCTCATCTCAAATGATGTTCCTTAGTTTGTGTGGGTTGTTTTTAACAAACAGAAGAGGATAATTTGACATTATTCTAATACCTTTGTTTTATTACCTTTGTCATTTAAAAAGTGGTCAGTCTGATAAAAGCAGAATCATAGAATATCCGTCCATCTCAGAGCCATGCATTTAAATCTTTCCCCTGTGAAAGAGGACCACGTTGTTATGTCATATTATGAAGTGTCTCTAATGACACCAACACATGTCAAATATGTATTTCATCTCAAGTAATCCACCCTAATACTTAAAATCCACTGTCATACAACACAGAAACTGTTCATGATACAACAATATGTTTTAGATGTTTCCTCAACTAGCAATTACCACAGCTGCTGAGCTATTATTGTCTACTGTGAAAAGCCTACCTGCCCGGGCCTCTGATCTACCCTCACGTCCCAGCTGACAACAGAGAGAGGAAAACACTCACCTTCTTCAGTGGTGGGCTGGTCAGTGAGCAAACTGCTGCAGTGTTTGGTGAGAGGTGTAGAACGGCTGGGTGAGGAGGCAGGGACAAGGCTAAACGTATCAGCTTACCCATCTGCCCAGGATAATGGTCTCATCTTATATCATCTTGAATAATTCACCTGTGAATGAGCAATGTTTGTGTGTGTGTGTGTGTGTGTGTGTGTGTGTGTGTGTGTGTGTGTGTGTGTGTGTGTGTGTGTGTGTGTGTGTGTGTGTGTGTGTGTCATGATTAAGGAATAACAATAACATAGCATAACAGCTTTTTATTTCCCACTGACACAAAAAGAATACCAGTTCCTTTATCGTTTGATCCTTTAATGCTCAAGACTTTTTTAGAAATACAAAATCATCTTTGTTGGGTACGATGTTTCGTTGAAAAAGTCTGTGATTCTCTCATTTTAAATATAAAACTACAATGGCAGATGTACATGTATCATGTGTCATTGTGTTGATATGCTGTGCCTCTCTTTTCCCTCTCAAACAAATCTGCGGTGGCCAGTAAAGCACGATGCAGTAAATTTTCACTGAAAATAGAGTGAAAACAAAGACAGAGGGTGCGTTGGCCCCTGGGGACCACCAATGTCATTTGGCTCAGTAAAGCAGTCTGCTCCTACCTCTTACTAGATCGCTTCTCTACTTGTCACCAAACTCTCCTGGCATTCAACACCAATTTAAACCAGTATCATTCAAGAACAGGAGCAGCAGAATTTTCTCATTTCACGCTACCAGATAAGGAACATTGTCGTTGTATTGTTCAACATTTTAAAAGTCCCCATGAAGAAGCTTTGTGTTCACACAGCGTGTAGTCATGCTCCAGTAAAACTAGATTATATTAGTTTTAAAATGTGCCACCAAGGACACTGACTTTTAACTATGCTGAGGTGAAGGTCCTGTTTAAATGTGTTTGGTCAACCTTTAAAAAGAATGTGTTGATGCTTATTTGTCACAAGCAATTCACAGCAAGGCTGTTATGCCTCTCCATCTTTTAGTTAATGCTCTTAGCTTTTATTCTATGTCCTTTACCCTGAGCATCTGCCCCAGTTTCCCTCCTCTATGCTGCAGCTCTTTAAAGTCAGATTGCAAAATATCTATTCAAGAATTCAGTCATGTAGCCAGTCCTCACATGTTTTTTTTTCACAACCATAGTTGGAATGTGGGTGAGGAATGTTTGAAAATATTGAAAATGTTAGCATGCACAACACAGTGTTAATTTTTTGTGTCTGAGTAGGCATCCAAATGCTGGTCAGAAAGCACTGATGCAACAATCAGTGCTTTTGCATGTTTATTAAAATGTGTGTGCGTGTGTTTGTGTGTATGTGTGTGTGTGTGTGTGTGTGTGTGTGTGTGTGTGTGTGTGTGTGTGTGTGTGTGTGTGTGTGTGTGTGTGTGTGTGTGTGTGTGTGTGTGTGTGTGTGTGTGTGTGTGTGTGTCAGTGTGGTCGTTGGTCTAGCTGCTTGAAGGAGAGCAGTAGTGATGGAGCCTGAAAGCCCTGCAGCGCAGCTGTTCTCCTGATGCATCATCAACTTCACTGCTGAGCCCTCAACACACGCTCAGCCTTAACCCCTGCTTTGCACACTCCACTCTTCTCTCTGAATCTTTCTCTCTCTCTCTATCCCTCCTCATGCTGTCCTTCAGCTTACCTGAAGCTTTCAATTTGAATCTCTAGATCTCGTCTTCACGTGATTCCTTGATGCAGTTTGGCTTGTCTTGCCATCTCTCTTGGTCGTTTCCACTTCATCACATCCGTGCAGCCTCAGCCCAACACACACTACTACTTTAGTGTATGACTGAATACTATACCACTGATAAACACTCGTTTTATTTCTCATGTGGGACCTTTAAGTGAAAGGCAGCTCTCAGATAGAAGGGCAAACACGATGTCATCATGGTAACTGCAGAGCATTTTAAGGAAATTGAGTGATAAGAGCAGAGTGGTAGAGGTTCAAGCCTGGAGGAGTGACTGGCATTAAAATGATGCATCAAGATTCATGCATGTCTGTGCAGGATTCATTGCATATGAGCGTGAGACTACTCTTGATTTCATTTGCTTGTGCATGTGTGCACGTATGCTATCATGCCTGAGTGCATTTGCACAGATATAGGCCTGTATTTATACATGTGCATTCTGTATCAGCATTTGCTCACCCTCAAAAGTCCCATTAATCATTCGAGAGAATGCTGAGTACATATTTGTTTACCTGAGCACTATGTTATCAGAGTCACACACCCTCTCCGTGTTATATTAAGGCATAGATTTAATAGTGGATGCTTTGCTCCTCTTTTCCTGCCAGAGAGATTAAAAATAGAAACACTCATGCTCTCTGGATGTACTTTCCCTCCAGGAAGTGTACAGTTGTGGGTGTCTGACATTGGCTGTGTACCATCACGTGATAACTTCTTCCCAGGCTCCCATTGGCTGGCACCTGTGGGGCTCTGTGAAGAAAAGCTTTTCTGACAGGACGCAGGAGCCAGAGGAGTTGCTGGAAACTGGGAGGACAATGTCGGTGGAACCAGGAGAGAAGTGTGTAGAGGTGGGGGGCGTGGCGTCACGATGGCCCTGAGTGTGGAGGTACTGGGACGTGACGTCTTAGCCACAGCCAAGGGCAGGAATCCTCAGAGATGATCACATGTCTGAGGAGGTGCAGAGGAAAATGGGTGAAGTGTTTATAGTGACAACATTCAGACAGCACCTATCCCTTCACCTGACCCTCCATTGTTTATCTCACCGCCCTTAGAAACGTCCATGTTTGGTTTCCTTTGAACAGAGGACTATAGAATATACGTCTGAACTTCTGCAATTGAGAGGGATCAATCCTACTGTGCATTTATGAGAAGACAGTGTCCTCTGGTGTTTAATGTTAGGAATACAACTGGCTAGAAAGGATGAGCAGAATGGCCCAAACTTTTATCTCAGTGCCATGAAAACTGATTTACGTTAGTTTAACTAAGATAGTTAAGTCAAGGTTTGTTATCATATTTTTTTTACCGGATTACACACGAGAAATTGAAAAATGGCTCTGACACTGCCTGTGTCCTCCCTCTAATGGAAGATCCTGTACTGCACCACATCAGTAGATATACAGTAGACTGAGACAGATCTATCAAGGTCAAAGATATAAAAGCCTTTCAATATTTGTATAGCTCCACGTGTTATTGATCAGCCTCACAATGCTTGTTACATACAGCTAGTGACCAAAGGAAACAGACCAAATGCACTAACAAGGATCACCCTCAAGATGGCAGGCCAACTCTCTTCAGTGTCCCAAGAGAAAAGGCAGCTCTAGTTGATCTGCTTTAAGCTCTTCAGCTTTACCAAGTGACATTACCTGGTGTTCTTGTGTATTTGGCTCGTGGTGTGGAACAGAGGGTCTCCCAGCTCACAGATTCCAGTTTCTCATCAAAACTCATCAAACATTATGACGAATATAAACTATCAAGAGGGCATCACAGAGATAAGAGAACAGAGATTATATTTTTTAAAAACAGTACTGTACTTGTTCCTTTCTTTCCTTTGTCTCTCTCATGGAGTGTCAATTTTTTTTAAAATGACTTAATAGAAATTACATAAAGCTTTACAAATGCAGTTGCACAAAACTGTAAACAATATATAACACCACTACATCGTTTTGTAATGAATATAATGAAGATGTGATCAAAAGTTATAATGTAAATAGTGAAGTTATGTTAATCCATACTATGGGATATCATATTTTGTTCAACTTTGTCTTTTTATATCAGAATCCTTTGGACGTTTGTCCTTCTTTAATGAATGTTTAAAGCCACAGCTGTTGAGGAGATTAAATGGAGCAAAGATTCCAAAGTAAAGCTCTGGGAAACACATCTTTATAGTTCTGAGGTAGATTCTGTGCCATCTTGTCATGCATCATCTGCTCCATCATCCGAAGACAGAATTAAAGACAAACTTTCTTGGTTGCTCACGCACTGCTGTGAAACAGATCCGTATTTTAGATGAGGGAGAAGCCAAACAATAAAGATTTTAGTAAGCACTAAAGATACAAACTGCTGAGCAGCATCTGATGCTACAATCAAGATCCTGGATCTTAATCCAGATTAAATGGCAAATGTTGTAAATCTTTTGGAAATTGTCCAAGTTTAATATGTTTTAGTTCAATGACTATGTACAGTCCGTATATTGATTTGGGTGGGACTGTGATGCAGCAGGTAAGTGCTGCTGCACCGTGTTTGATTCTTTTCTGTGGAGTTTGTATTTGTGAATGCACGTGTCTGTGTGGGTTCTCTCCGGGTTAACTGAGTTTAGGTGAAGTGGTCACACCAAATTGACCGTAGTTGTGAGAGTGAGTGATCGTTTGTCTCTCAAGTGGCCCTGCACTGAGCTGGCATCTAATCCGGGGTGTACCCTGCCTTTCGTCTGTAGCCAGCTGGTATAGGCTCCAGCAGACCTGTGACCCACAAGGTGGAAAAAAAAATGAATTGATGGATGTATTTTGTTCAGTTGTACCTTTAAATGAATGTTTTACTGTCTCTTTAAGACAAACAGAGCTCTCTAATTCATTAAGGTTAATTTGCCAGTCAAGGCTTAAGCAGCCAAAGAGCCACACGGTTTTCTTATCGCAGTTCAAAGGACTGATTAAGAGAACTGGACTTGTTACACACCTGTCAGAAAATACCCAAAATCTATTAAATAAAATGTTTTGTTCGTCTTTTTTTTATATTTTGGCATCCTTTGAGTTCCATATACATACACAACTGGCTGGATTACTATGAAACTGGATGGAAGGACATGTGTCAAGGATTAATATTGTCCAAATATGGCGTGGCTGTAGATTAAGGGGTGGGTCCATAAATCTGTTTACTTCATTTAACATTGTAAAGATCCCAGCGGGCTCACAAATGGTACAATTGGGATTAGAGTTTACTTCAATTTTAAAGGCGTGTAGGTATGCACTCTATTGTCTGTACATCTTTTCTAATTGATGCTTAAATCCAGCGTCTTTATTTTCTGGGGGAAAAAAAGACATATTTCTTTAGTGCGCTCAACAAGGAAGAAACAAAGACCAATGAGCAATCAAGCACTAAATGATTAGTTTAGACATAAAGACAAAATGAATTAGGGCGAAATGCTCCAAACATAAGCCCCATCCCCCATTAATCTGATCCCTCCTAGTACTCGCACACACACACACACACACACACACACACACACACACACACACACACACACACACACACACACACACACACACACACACTCACACACATACACACACATACACACACACACACGCACACACACACACACACACACACACACGCACACACTAAGGCACATCTAAAGCTGTACTGTAACACACTTCCACCATCTCAGTCACACAGTAACCAATGACATTACAGCCACTGGATTTTAGCACCTCCCTTCCTCCTCAGTGTGTATGTGTGTGTGTGTGTGTGTGTGTGTGTGTGTGTGTGTGTGTGTGTGTGTGTGTGTGTGTGTGTGTGTGTGTGTGTGTGTGTGTGTGTGTGTGTGTGTGTGTGTGTGTGTGTGTGTGTGTGTGTGTTTGTCCTTGCACATCTATGTGTCTGTATGCTTGATAGGATAAATCCAACCTCTCCCCCACTCTCTTACTCTTTTCTCCGTCACACACAGATACAGGTGCTGCTGTCACACTCAACAATCACAAAACTCCAACTCAACAGACAACCTTGGTCGTTCCTCTTTTCTGGTGCTAAAGAATTCGACATTTAGTCTTCATGGAGGATTATCACAAACCTGACCAGCAGACAGTGCAGGCATTGAGGAACATTGCCAACCGCCTGCGCATCAACTCTATCAAAGCAACAACTGCAGC
Source organism: Antennarius striatus (assembly GCF_040054535.1). NCBI lineage: Eukaryota > Metazoa > Chordata > Actinopteri > Lophiiformes > Antennariidae > Antennarius > Antennarius striatus. Next base: position 12,616,006 of record NC_090780.1, on the reverse strand, counting down.
AGGCAGTGGGTGAGTCCCCTCTTCTGACTCTCAGAAATGAGCAAAAACACCTAAATGTGTTAAGACATGGATTGCAAATTAAGAAAGTTTGTATTAGATAAACTCCAACATCACTGAGCTACACGACGCGTGTGGAATCCATGGACTCCATCACAGATGCAAAGGCAGGGCAAAGGAACAGCTTGTTCTGCCTTTGTTCTCGTCTGGTCTACTGCAATATCCATAGCGGACATTTGACAATTTATGCTATTAGCATATTTTATTGATAAATAATTGAATGGATTAAAAATATCTGCATTCCACAATTTTCACCCCGTTTCACAGAATTATTTTTGTTATTAAAAGTATAATCCATTTTGCAGAAATTTTAGTTTATTTATTTTTTTCTTCTGAATCTGATAAATTGCAAATTTAGAAACAGTGATTGCAGCAAACATTAAAAAATGAACAACTTTTTTTTTCATATTATCAGGTTTTCACATTCTGTGTAATGAATGAATAAAAAGTACAATTAAATTTTATATTAATCAGTTAATGTTTAAGTTAAAATATAAAAGATAAATTAGATTCATGAAGTTGAAGAGGTATAAATAATATATAATATATAAGAAATTACATGCCCCAACGTGGTACAGCAGACACAATAGACTAGGTTGTGTAATGCTAGGGGGATTGTAGGTTGCGGACAGATTTGAGTTCTGGCTGCTGCAAGAGTGGTATTTAGAAGCGTTAATAATAAACTAAAACCCTGAACTGGATATCGTTCTGTCTGTCTCTCATGGCTATTTCAGATTTTTATTTTTATTGGCGCAATTTAAGACACTGAAATTGGGGATCAGGGATGAACCTTTTTTCATACAATGAAATATTCCATTCACATCATTGCACCAGAGTGCTTCAAATTATTCAGGCTCTTTGGATAAAACAGTAATAGGAGAGAAAAATGAACGGGTTGTTTAATGTAATTTCATTAAGATCCTTCTTTTTTTTTTTTTACAAAATTTTTTTTTACAAAAAAAACACATTTTAATTATATTATTGGATTTAGAATCAGTTCACTATCCAGTAATAATGCAGTCAAAGTCTTTTCAAATGTGTTCTATGATAAATGTGTTTAAACCCAATCTCACATTCCTGTCTGAACACGTCTCCTCTGTCGAGCAGATACCCAACATCATGCTGCAGTGTGGCAGAAATCATGTCGGTGCTTTTCTTCCACACCATGAAGTATCGCTATGACGACCCACGGAACTTCAACAATGATCGCATCATACTGTCCAAGGTGGGCTTCAGCCACTCTGTCCATAGTTTTATTAGTTCAGCTGGAGTCCGACGAAAACCATGATTTTGAGTTCCTTTCCTCTGACAGGGTCACGCCGCTCCGGCCCTGTACTCCATGTGGGTGGAAGCAGGATTCCTCAAGGAGAGTGAGCTGCTCAGTCTGTGCCACACTGACTCCACCCTGGAGGGACACCCGACTCCTGTAAGCGTCACACACACCAACCCTCACAAATATTTATTTTTATTTATTTAATATTGATTGTAATAAAACATCATTCTGTTTGCATTGTGTGCTTTTCAGAGGCAGCAGTTTGTGGATCTAGCCACTGGATCTTTGGGTCAGGGTCTTGGTGTGGCCTGTGGAATGGCTTACACTGGGAAGTACTTTGACAAATCCAGGTAATCTTTCATCCAAATGGGCACACAATAATTCAGAAAAGTGAAATTTTAACAGCGCAATGTGCATTTTTTTCTTTTTCCATGCATCTTATATTTCTTATACTCATTCTAAAGAGTGAGACTCACATTCATTTTACATACGTGACCAACATTCATAACATTATGATGTATTATGTATTTAGTGTTTTTAAAAAAAAAAAATCTTTAGGTCTGTAACATCATTCTCCTTTAAAGAGCTCAGTGATTAGCGTTTTCCAGATTCTGTGGGTGTGTTCTGTGGCTGTATGCTCTGCTGTCGCAATTCTTCTGCTCTAATAATCACAGACCCAGCCGTCGTATCTCAGTTATTTTTACCATCCAAGCAGAAGTATCTCAGAAATTCAAGCATTATTGTTTCATCTATATATTGATCATGAGGCTGTAGTTCATCACAAATTGATTTATTTTCATTTGTGATTAGCAAAAACAAACCTTTTGAAAGGTTCACCTAACACAAAGAGCATTTTTTAAATGAAACACATCCCGCTGTTATCTAATACAAAAACTTCACCACACCGTTTTCTGCTCTTAGTTATCGCGTCTTCTGTGTGATGGGTGATGGTGAGATGTCGGAGGGTTCTGTCTGGGAGGCAATGTCGTTTGCCTCCTACTATCAGCTAGACAACCTGGTGGCCATCATGGACATCAACCGTCTTGGTCAGACTGACCCTGCACCTCTGCAGCATCATGTGGAGAAATATCAGAAACGTTGTGAAGCTTTCGGGTAAGAGTGCCAAAAGAAAAAAATATATTATAAAAACATTAACATAAAATATTAATAAAATATTAATAATAAAGAGAAGCTGAGTCAGTGTACAGTTCTATGTGTCCTGGAGGTTTAAATAGTAGGTGTTGGTAAATAATGGAGTAATATTAACTACCTGATGTGTCGATAACTGTTTCATTTAGTGTCATGATGCATTTTAATGTGTCTGTATAGTTGGCATGCAATCATCGTGGATGGACATAGCGTTGAAGAGCTCTGTAAGGCTCTGAGCCATGCGCGTCATCAACCAACTGCTATCATTGCTAAAACCATCAAGGGCAAAGGCATTCCAGGTAACTGGTGGTCTCTCCATTCCTCATCTACAGATTCAGCTGACTGGTGCGACCCTTTGACGAAAGAATGTCCAAATCTATAAAAATGATGATTTCTTTGTGTTTCAGCTGCAGAAGATAAGTTGGGGTGGCATGCCAAACCGCTACCCAAAGACATGGCTGAGATGGTTATAAAGGACCTGCAGAGCCGCCTCATGAACAGCAGCAAACACCTGTACCCTCCTGCCCCAGTGGAGGACTCCCCACCGGTGAGCCTGAGGAACATAAGGATGCCGAGTGCACCCAGCTACAAGGCTGGAGACAAGGTTTGTCTGAATGCCAGCACAGACTTCATTCACATCATCACTACCCAGCAGACTACAGATGAAAGCTGCAGAAGGTTGCTAGCGAACTTTCTTTCTTTAAAGATTGCCACACGGAAAGCCTATGGGATGGCGTTGGCTAAGCTGGGCCGCTACAACGAACGTGTGGTGGCCCTTGATGGAGACACAAACAACCTCACCTACTCAGAGGTCTTCAAGAATGAGCATCCCAACCGCTATGTGGAGTGTTACATTGCTCAGCAGAACATGGTATGATCCCCTCACCATCAACAGATTACTACAGTTCATTTTTATAACACACTTGGGAAAATATATTTTGAGACATTTACAGTTTTTTTTAACAAAGACATATAATGTTTATAGCTGTAACTTTTTGAAAAAATAAGTTTGTCAAAAACACAAAACAAACCTCCATCGCTCGTAGTTTGAAGATTTAGCTGAGGAAATGGATTCTTTTAAGAATCTCACAGCTGCGTGTCTGATCCTGAGTCCTTTAATAATACATGACTGTCTGTATGTAATGTAAGGGTTTGGGGAAAAACACAAACCGTGACATTTCTTACAGCTGACATGGATGCAGTTGACTGACACTTAGACTCCTCTCTAGCAGCAGCTAACCCCAATGTAGGTCAGACATGTGTGTGACGTTAAGCAGTCATGACAAGTGTATTCAGAAGTAAAATATTAATCAACACAGTGGGTGGGACCATCTGGCTGAAAGCATGAGAAAAGTCAAAAGTTGAAGGGTGACATTTGTTTAGATCATAGAAAGTAGATAAAAATAATTTAATTTTAAATACTTAAATATTTTTACAGTGTGCCCTCGTTCCTCATGGTTAATGGGTTCCAGGAACCACACGCAATTAATCATTCTGCGATAGAGTGACAAACTTATCTTATTAATTATGGTATTTTAAACCTTTAAGGAACCCTCCCCATACTGATATTAAACCACTTTCTATCTGTATTACTTTTTCCCACACTCTGTTTAAAGCACTTTTGTATCTCACGGAAGTCCGAGACTCACAGAACTTCACGCACTTCCGGATGCCGTCAGCCAATAGAATACGCGTACAGTATCACGTGACTGCCTACTAAAAATCTGCGATGAGGTGAAGTCGCGTTGATGCTTGAATGCGCGAGGGTGCACTGTATCTAAAATATTGTGATTATTTGGGACCAATCATTAGTGATACATGTCTATGGGTTATATCATTTATACTCAAAAAACACATAAATTCTCTCCAGGTCAGTGTAGCCATGGGATGCGCTGCCCGTGAAAGGAACGTTGTGTTTGCCAGCACACTGGCTTCCTTTTTCACCCGTGCCTATGACCAGCTCCGCATGGCAGCCATCTCAGACAGCAACATCAACCTGTGTGGCTCCCACTGTGGGATGTCCACTGGTGAGTGAAGTGATGCTAATGAGCCACGCGACCCACAATACAGGATAACGTTTAAGAATTCACCTTTTACTCCCCTCATACTGCATTTCACTGAATCCCTTTTTCCTTAGACAGTGTTCACAGTTTCCCTTTTAACTTATAAAAGATTGACGTGAGTGTTTGTGAAGTTGTTGCAATCCTTACTTTCTTTCCCTCTAATTCTGTGTTTTCACTATGGTTTGACCCCTCTGACCTTATAGCCAGTCTTCACTTCCCCACCCCCTTTGTCCCCTCTTGTCTGCCCTGGATGCTGTCAGCAGGGAACCAGTTGTCCCTCTAGTGTGCAGGTACACTGCATGCAAATATGTCTGTGGATTTGCTTGCATCAGCTCACCTGACCCGACAATATGCTTTGAGGATTTTCTGAATGTCACATATAATCATCAGTGAATGTACATAATACAGGAGAGGAAGGACCCTCTCTGATGGGCCTAGAGGACATGGCTATGTTCAGGGCCCTTCCCACTGCAACCATTTTCTACCCCAGTGATGGGGTGTCTACAGAGAAGGCTGTAGAATTAGCTGCAACCACAAAGGTACAGTACGTAGAACTGAGAGGCGGGGATCTGGCTTCAGTGGAACATTTAGTTTTTGCAAGACAAGCACATTTGCTTTCTGCTGACAGTCACATTTCCCTTTACTAAGGGTGTTTGCTACATCCGGACCAGTCGCCAAGACAGCGCCATCATCTACAACAGCAACGAGGACTTCCATGTTGGTCAGGCTAAGGTGAGACAGCCTTTTGTCCTTGCATGGCTATTGAGATAGTGTGTTGTGGGAGAAACAACAGTGCTACACCATGAACACATCAATTACTCTCAACACTGTAACCTCAAGTAGAAGAAAACACATTTGCCTTTGCCAGGTGGTGTACCAGAGCAAAGACGACCAGGTGACTGTGGTCGCAGCTGGAGTCACGTTGCATGAGGCCCTGGCTGCAGCTGAGCATTTAAAAAAAGGTACAGTACATTCTACTCTGCTAAGGAGGAAGGAATGCAATGTTAATTTAAAAAGACCATGTTAAATTCACTAAGATAAAACCTATAGAAAAGGATGAATGGCACAAGAAAATGATTTTCAACATTCTTTCAAGACTTTCCCAGTTTACAGATGAATAGGTATTTAAAAAAAAACTATTCATCTGGTAGATACTTTTAATATTTTACCTTGTCATACAATGTGATGATTGCTTACAGATTAAAATCCAGATTTTTGAGGACATCCTGGCCTTACAGTTGTTGTTTTTTTCATGTAAACCCAGAACGAGTGGATATTTAGCTTCCTCTGTTAATCCTTGAGTTGCCAGCTACAGTCATCTGTCATACATAGACATGGTTATCCCTTGCCCTGATACGAATTATAACAGACTTCAACATCTGAGCGCACAGTCTATAAGGGGTCATGGTCTTTTTTTTTTTACCAGTCTTTGCCACAATAATGTCATAATCCTTACCCTCAGAACCATGCTGTCATTTGACAGCGTGTCATTCATAGTCTGCTGTAATTTCAAATGTCTGATTGCTCTATTGAATCTGCTGAATTTCCAGAACGCATCTATGTCAGGGTTATTGATCCCTTCACCATCAAACCACTGGATGTCAAAACCATCATCGATCACACGCGCGCCACTCGAGGACGAATCATCACTGTGGAGGACCACTACTGTGAAGGTGGGTTCCCTTTAAAGCTTTTCAGCTTCTGAATATTTTATGATACCAAGCCAGCAGTAACAAACCGCTCAGCACGACATGGATGGAGTCCTCCCATTGGTCCGTATCCTCTAGTTGTTTTCCAATGGTGTGTTCGGGTGTTTTCGTTCAGCAACAGCGATAAGATGCGGTGGCATTTGCTGATTGGCTGTGGGGTTTTGACTATTCTCTCTCATTGCAGGAGATATATTAGCATTGTGGTGCATTTTGTAAGAGGGAGAGCCAGAGAGGCGGAGTGCTGTCAGATTTCTTTAACTGAGCATGTGCCCATGAGGCTCTCTGTGACCTACATAACACAGACAGCCATGCCCTGTGCCTGCTAAGAGAAAGGAGAGCATGATGGCATGGACTTGACTAGACAAAGGATATTTGGCAATAATAGTCAGTCTGATGTTGGCGTGGTGACACAGACAACATATTTACATTTAGTTTTATGTTTTCATCTCCTCTATTTTTATGTATGTATGTATTTATTTGTGTAATATAATGGATCCTTTACTCAGGTATTCTCTGTGGAGTCTTTTGATAGAGACTTTTGATTCTAGTATATTTGTTTTCCATTTTACACTTTAGTCTAAAGTCCCAACGTGTATCTGAACTGAAGGATTTGTGCATTGAGAGGAACATTTAGTGACATCTGGCTGTGGGACTGCAGATTGCAACCAACTAAACACCAGTCTCTCCCTCCCCTATCCTGGCAACTATAACAAAAGGCCCAGAGTCGATGCATGGTTTGTCTGCTCTTGGCTACTCTAGAAACAAGGTGGACTGTGTACTCCCTCTGTAGATTTACAACCCTAATTCAAGATTAAAAAAACCCCCAACATAACCATTCAGAGATTATATGATGATGAAACGATGATTGCGAATATTATATTCTGACAATGAAGCCCCCTAATCACATGCTAGAACTGTCTTCTCCACAAAAGGCCTTGTTATAAAGCTGAAAAGGGAACTGTTATTTTATTTATTTATTTATTTTTTTGTCAGAGAGGTTCTGTCAGGACAGTGATGCAACATGAGGATCTTATGGATTATGATGTGTCATGAAACCATAAAAAGTAAAATATTAAGACAATGCGAAGGCATGCTGTATCATTTTTCCATATAATAAGACTTTAAGATGAATATATAGTGGAGTATTTTCAAGTGTGGAATTGCTGTTTTTGATTCCATTGAAGAATCTGCACACGTCCTCTCCATCCCCATCATCTTGTCCTCCACGTCTCTCATGGGCTCTTCTCCACAGGTGGGCTCGGGGAGGCAGTGTCCTCAGGTTTGGTAAATGAGTCCGGGTTCAATCTGCATCGCCTGGCTGTGTCTCACATTCCTCGCAGTGGGAAACCCCACGAGCTACTCAAGATTTACGGCATTGACCGTGACGCCATCGCCCAGGTTGTCCGCAAGATGCTCAGCAGCTCTACCAATGCCAAGTAACTGTTTCCCCTTCCCCTACCTGTCTGTCTGATCACCTTCCTGCAGGTGAAGATAAACAGTCAAGTATGTTTCGATTCACGTGGCACCCAGCTCTTTAAATTCCTTCACTGTGAATGCCCCTAAATATTAACTGATGTATTGTGATTTTGTGTCGTACACTTTGAAGTAGAGATCCACATTAACCTTTCTTTCATGCATCCATCACATCGCACACAAATGTACACATTTTCAAAGACACACATCCTCATAACAGAGCTCATCGTCCTGTGATTGAAGTAGCTGACTAAGACACTGGTGGATTCTCACCACACAGGACATATTTCATATGTTCAGAAGGAGTGATGTGTGAAACATTTTTCTATTCTAATGAAGCTCCCAGTCAATAAATTTAAAGTATGTGTTAATCGTGACAGTAGTGGCAGTCAGAAGCTGTTTTTTGTAGAAGGTAGTGCAGAAAAAAAAAATCCAAAACAAATGTAGGTTGGTCAGAAAGGGAAGTCACAGATCAAATCCTCAAACAATTCAAACATCTGACATCTAAAGGTTGTATCATTAATCCTCAGCGCTATATCTTTTGTATCCTTGATTTAAAATTTACCATCAGTCTAAGCACATCAGTGTTCATTTGTGTAGTTGTATAACTGTACAATTGCAAGATAGCAGCAATGTGACAATAATCATTGATGGGTCAGCAGTACCATGATTTACTGCATGAAGCCTGAGGGCCCTTCCAGTGCTGTGGAACAAAGAATAGTGCAGATTGTGACCATGGAGATAAACTTACATCGGACCTGTGAATCGAGATCACTCTCTTTGTTACTTGAAATTTTCTATGTATCTTACTTTCATGTAATTAAAGCCCTCTGCATTTGAATTTGAGTGTTTACAATGGTCTTTTTTTGCACGCACGCACACACACACACACACACACACACACACACACACACACACACACACACACACACACACACACACATGTGCGCGCGCACACACACAAATATGTATTTAAATGCATAAACAACACAACAACTTTGATTAATAGAACATGAATCACTCCTTTGCTTTAACAAATGTTTATTTTTTTTATTAAAATCAATGTAATAACTAGTGAATATGAAAATAGACTACAACTACAGATGTGATCAGAAAACATGCTTGTTTCCACAGAGATATATGTGGCTTTCTGGAGGACCTTTGCATCATCATGCATTACAAAACATCATAGATATATAGGATGTTCTGATAGACATCATTAATTAATCATAGATAGCTCTGATTAATGCATTTCAAAGCACTAATCAATCATAGATATCAGTGTCCTTGTTGTTCCTGTGAGAGCAGCAAGCGTGTTTCCACATCCACAAATCAGTCTCTGAACTGAAATATGTTATAAAACAAATGTTTGCATTGTGTATCCTTACGTTTTGTACAAACATGAGGGACACTATGGGACAGGTAATGGTTTAGGGTAGTCACAAAAATTACTAAACAATATCTTGAGTAAAACTGGAATTAATTCTTACCAGGGTGTGAATGTGGATCATAATTTGTAATTAGATTTCAGACTCTGGTGATTGCAGCTTACCAACATGATTTCTCACTGGGTGATTGCTAATAGTTGATTAGAACATGATTGACCAGAAAACAGTTATTTAACTGTGTTGGTACATTAATGAACCAATGATTAAATGATTTCAACAGTGTCAGTCTCAAACAACACTGGTGGTGAACCCAAAAGCACGACAGACAAACGGGCAGGTCAAGAGTCTCAAAGCAGGTTTAATAAGACAGGCAGGGTTGTGGTACTGGGAAATCAGTCCAAACAGCAGACGAATCAGACAGACGGCAAGCAAACAGGCAGAGTCCAATAATCAAGCAGAGTATAAAACACGACTCAGGAAAAGGCTGACGTCTGGGCCAGGGTGCAGGTGTAGAGACCAGCCGGGGTGCGAGCGCAGGGACAATAGCAGGAAGGAGAGCGGGGACAGACTCAGATTCTGGCATGTTTTCTGGTTCCGAGGTGAGGATGTGAGACTGAGGCGTTAAAAAGCAATACAGTCTGCCCCTAGGGGAGCTTGAAACAACCACCTCCCAGGGTCTCGTGTACTCCTCCGGAACCACTGCTTGTCATTCAGGTGGACATTGACAATCCACCTGAATGACAAGAATAGGAAGCCGACGGGACAGACTTGAGACAGAACATGTGACTGAAAAACACTCCACTGAAAAACAGTTCCGGATGCCCAGTCTATGTGAGGATTGCGCTTTCTCAACCAAGGATACCCCAAGATTACCGGTTGTTGGAGAGCGTGAATGAGATGGAAGTTAAGAGACTCCCCATGATTACCTGACACACATAGTCTAATGAGTGACCCAGCAGAGAAGTTGACCATCCAGGGGAGTGGATGGTAGACTAGCATAGAGTCCCTAGCTCAGCTAGGGACTCTATGCCAATCCCTAAACGAGTTGCCAGGGGCCAGTCAAGGAGGCTGGTGTAAGCCCCAGAGTCAATTAAAACACCAACCTTCATTTCTTGTCCCTAGCAAAGAATGGTTGCGTGCAGCAGGGTTCGTGAAGGTATATCAGCATTCATTGTTCTACTCACCAGCGCCCACCGCTTACCTGGTGAGCCCACCCCTCTTACTGAACAGGAAGAAACAAAATGGCTAGCCTGGCCGCAGTAAAGGGAGTAATTTTCTTATAGGCAACGCTGTCTCTTGGCTTGGGGTAGACGATAGTGACCTAGTTGCATGGGTTCCTCCTGACTGGTGGACTCACCACCTGCCGAGGAGACCGTAGGGGACGGGTGCAGTGTGGGTCAGCATGGGGCTCGACGACCCAATCCCCAGACTAAGAGTCTAGCTATAGGGACATGGAATGTTACCTCGCTGGGGGGAAAGGAGCCAGAGTTTGTGAGGGAGGTTGAAAGGTACTGACTAGATATAGTTAGGCTCACCTCCACCCACAGCTTGGGCTCTGGAACCCAAACCCTTGAGAGGGGCTGGACTCTTCACTTTTCTGGTGTTGTCCAGGGTGAGAGGCGGAGGGCTGGTGTGGGCTTGCTTGTAGCCCCACAGCTCAGCCGTCATGTGTTGGAGTTCACATACGTGAATGAGAGGGTTGCGTCCATGTGCCTTCGGTTGGGGACAAGTGTCTCACTGTCATTTTGGCCTACGGACCAAATGGCAGTACAGAATACCTGGCCATCTTGGAGTCCATGGGAGGGGTACTGAATAGTGTTCCAACTGGGGACTCCATTGTGTTCCTTGGGGACTTCAACGCTCACGTTGGCAACGACAGTGAGACCTGGAAAGGGGTGATTGATGAACGGCCTCCCCGATCAGAACACCTGTGGTGTTCTGTCATTGGACTTCTGTACTAGTCACAGTTTGTCCATAACGAACACTTTGGTCAACCACAGGGATGTCCATAAGTGCACATGGCACCAGGACACCCTAGGCCGGAGGTCGATGATCAACTTTGTTGTCATATCATCAGACCTCCGATCGCGTGTGTTGGACACTCGAGTGAAGAGAGGGGCAGAGCTGTCAACCGATCACCACCTGGTGGTGAGCTGGATCCACTGGCAGAGCAGTGGGCCGGACAGACTAGGCAGGCCCAAAAGTGTTTTGAGAGTCTGTTGGGAACGTCTGGCAGAACCCTCTGTCAGTGAGGTCTGCAACTCCCACCTCCGGGAGAGCTTCTCCCAGATCCCACAGGAGGCTGGGGACATTGAGTCAGAGTGGACCAGGTTCTCCACCTCCATTGTCGAAGCAGCTGCTCTTAGCTGTGGTCGCAAGGTCTCTGGTGCCTGTCGTGGCGGTAACCCCCGAACCTGGTGGACACCGGAAGTAAGGGATGCTGTCAAGCTGAAGAAGGAGTCCAATCAAATCTTGTTGAGTTGTGGGACTCCGGAGGCAACTGACAGGTACAGGCAGGCCAGGCGTACTGCAGCTCGAGTAGTTGCGGAGGCAAAACTTTGGTCTGGGAGGAGTTAGGGGAGGCCATGGAGGAAGAGTATCGGTCAGCCTCGAAGAAATTCTGGCAAACCATTCGGCGCCTCAGGAGGGGAGAGTGGTGCACAGCCAACACTGTTTATAGTAGAAGTGGAGGGCTGCTGACCTCGAATGAAGATATTGTCGGGCGGTGGAAAGAATACTTCGAGGATCTCCTCAATTCCGCTACCATGTCTTACACAGAGGAAGTAGAGGCTGACGTCTCAGAGGTGGACTCGTCCATCACCCAAGCTGAAGTCACGGGGTGGTTGCCAAACTCCTCGGTGGCAAAGCATCGGGGGTGGATGAGATTCGCCCTGAGTACCTCAAGTCTTTGGATGTGCAGGGACTGTCATGGTTGATACGCGATATACGTCAGACCTGTCCAGGTGCACGTTGGACTCCGGCAGGGCTGCCCTCTATCACCGGTTCAGTTCATAATTTTTATGGACAGAATTTCTAGGCACAGCCAGGATCCGGACGGAGTCCGGTTTAGGGACCAACGGATTTCATCTCTGCTTTTTGCGGGCGATGTTGTCCTGTTGGCCTCATTGAACCTGGACCTTCCGCGTGCACTGGGATGGTTTGCAGCTGAATGTGACATGAGTGGGATGAGGATCAGCATCTCTAAATCTGAGGCCATGGTTTTCGACCGGAAAAGGGCGGTGTGCCCTCTTCAGGTCGGTGGAGAGTCTTTGCCCCTAGTGGAGGAGTTTAAGTATCTTGGAGTCTTGTTCACAGGTGAGGGAAGGATGGAATGTGATATTGACAGAAGGATCAGTGCAGCCTCTGCAGTGATGCAGTCACTGTATAGGTCTGTCATGGTGAAGAAGGAGCTGAGTCGCAAGACAAAGCTCTCGATTTACCGGTCAGTCTACGCTCCTACTCTTACCTATGGTCATGAGCTTTGGGTCATGACTGAAAGGATAAGATCCCGGATACAAGCGGCCGAAATGAGTTTCCTCCGTAGAGTGGCTGGGCGCACCCTTAGAGATAGGGTGCGGAGCTCAGTCACCAGGGAGGAACTCGCAGCAGAGTCGCTGCTCCTCCGCCTCGAGCGAAGCCGGCTGAGGTGGCTTGGGCACCTCAGGATGCCTCCTGGACGTCTCCCTGGGGAGGTGTTCCGAGCATGTCCTACCGGGAGGAGATCTCGGGGAAGACCTAGGAGACGCTGGAGGGACGATGTCTCTCAGCTGGCCTGGGAACGCCTCGGGCTCTACCCTGAGGAGCTGGAGGAGGTGTCTGGGGAGAGGGAAGTATGGGCATCCCTGCTGAGACTGTTGACCCTGCGACCCGGCCCCGGTTAAGCAGTTGAAGATGGATGGATGGATGGATAGATATATACTTTATTAACCCGGCCACAGCGTTTGATACGGACGTGTTTTTAGTTTTGGCGCATAAATGCAGTGTTAATGAATATTTTATCTACTAGATATTACGTACCACCACCACTGCAAAAGCAGAGTGAAAACGGGGACAAGATCACCAACGCTACAGAAATGCTACAGATGTAAGCAGACCACTTCCTCACACTGACTGAAATTCACTTCTGCTACTGGACGGGGGATGATGTTGACGTTGCCTTCATGATAAATCACATTTAGAACCGGTGCTATAATAGATCATTCATAATTTTAATATTATTTTGTACAGAACACTTGTTTGTACCATAAACAGAATATGCGGTTAAAGACCACGGATGATCGCCCATTCTATTGCATATTAGTTATTGCTTGTCGCACTAGATAGTTGCAGTTTCATAATATGTACTCTAGATGGCAGCAATGAAAACTTGAGAAACTTTCCGAATCCCGCCCATGCCCACGCAATGCATTCTGGAACTTGATGCCAATTTAACAGCTGAGGCAAAATTCTGTCAGCAAAGTTGGACTTATTTAAAACTACATTTCCCGTCGTAAAGACACACGCTTGAATGTAATACAAGAGTTTTTTTTTCCTAATCGACGATCTCAACCGAAGTTTCCTATGACAGCCTCTGTAAGGGGTAGAAGAAAGCGTGATAAAAGCATGAAAGAAGTACAGCTTTAGCTTAGCATTAACGAAATCTCTGGCAGGAAAATGAAATAATAGTTATTTGAGTCCCAACAATGCGGTTCAAACAAAGAAACCAGTGACTTGTAATTCTGGTGTTTTTAAGTGCTGCTGCTATTAGCCAGGGTTGGGTCCCGTTAAGGTCCACAGAAACGTCTATGGAGGAGCAGGACTACACCGATGCTGAGCTGGTGACAGAGGCCGGGCCGCAGTGGCTTCGAGCCGAGGTCGAACGTCTTACCCGGGAACTCGGTGAAACCACTCATGAGAAGATCCAGGCGGCCGAGTATGGGCTGGCGGTGCTGGAGGAGAAGCAGCAGCTCAAACAACGGTTCGATGAGCTGGAGACGGAGTACGAGACGGTCCGACAGGAGCTGGATCAGCTGAAGGAGGTAAACTATCCCGGAGCCACGCAGGCAAACCCGTTAAAATGTTCACAGCCGTGAGGTTAAGGGTATAAATATTGTGGTATCAGCACCTTAATGGTTAACTGCCAGCGTTGTGCTTTCCAGCTGTCCTAAACTCGTCAGTCAGAACCCTTCAGTCTATAATCAGAACCATCATAAATGGTAGGAACCATCAATTATGGGAAGCTCCACTATAAACTGACATTTCTTTATAAAATAAATCGATTGGCTGAAATCCTTCCCAAATATTTAGACTGTAATGATTTATCATGTGGTCTCAAAATACTATTCCACACTAACATGGAGAAAGTCGTGTGTTTGGATGTTTTCTTCATGTAGAACATTAAGTAGTTGTGGTTTAAATGATGACATGCTCACACCTCTTCTTGCTATGTAAGTTGAAGTAGATACTATTTTCATGCCAAAGTGGACAATTTGGTGTGGTGTTCCAGGTTTTGTAGAAATTACCTGTTAAATGTTATTGATTTATTATAGAAATTAAATTGTATGCTTTCTCCTTTTGTGGAGTTGTCAGTCTGGGAAGTAAGTTAATACGTAGGTCAAGGAGGAATTGAGTTGAGATGGATTTTACCTAAGCTATTTTAGAATTAATCTCCACTTCTGCAATGACCATCAAACCTTTGGAATAATTTCTCCCTGAAGTGAAGGTCTTTGTTTGACCACTGTGGGATTACACCGTCCTTGAAGTGTTTTCACTGTGGGTTTACCATTTGCTGACATTTGTGACATCGGTGTCAAAACTTCCTTGGCAATCTTCGTGTTAACACACCTGTTTCCCAGCAAATACACGTACCATGTGCTTTAATGGAATGTCTTCTCAATAAACCATTTCTTTTAAATCATTACTCCAATCACAAAAAATATCAGCGGTGATATTAGCCACTGAAATCTTGTTGGGAATTATTTATTATAGAAATTAAATTATAGGCTATCTGCTTGTGGATTTCCAGAGGGAAGTTGGCGTTTTAAGTTTAGTCAGTTTTCCTGATGCTTGTACATCATCCTTCAGAGGAGATATACGTAAGGCAGCTTTATGATTCAGCAGTTCTTAATGCCTCTTGTTATGAGCTAATCTTCATTACTCATTCTTAATAATTTGGTGTCTTGCGATATTTCAACTTAAATTCTTACACAAGTTAGAATCTTAGCCAAGAGTAAGGCTATGATTAATCCCAAGCCCGAACACAAACAGATACATACATGATTGAATGTAATTTTCAGCTCCAGTGTAAATTTTAATTTTTTTAATTCAAGTTATGTAACAATCAGGATTATATTCATTATTGAATAATCAGTAAATTTGTTAATTATTTGGCGTTCGACATTGTGAAGATGTCATTTCTCATTTCCAGCTGTCCCATATTTCGTATACAGCTCAAAGCTTTAATATTCCAGACCCAAAATATTATTATATGACAAGAAAAGTCTCAAATCCTCATGTTGAATACACTGAAAATAGCGAATAACATTTTATTTGTCAAATGTCCACGATTTTGAATCTTTCATTACAGTCCATCCTGCGTCAAAGCGGTATTGTATTGTGATTGTCAGTGTTTGTGTGTTCATCCGTTCGTCCGTTCATCCGTTCGTTTGCAACTGTTCCAGATAGAAAGATGAAACAAAAAGCACATTACTCGGGTGGCAAAGGGGATGAAAACGAGATGATGACCTTGAGAAAACTAGGTCAAGGTCAAATTTCAACTTTTGTATACTCAGGAACCAGATACGATAGAAAGACGAGGGAGAAGGCCAGTGTAAGACCATAGATCAAAGCTAGTGCTTTGATATATGACAGTAGGTCAAAGCACTAGGTTTGATCTTTGACTTATGCAAGTAGGTATTAGTAAAATTCTGAATTCAGGGGTGTCACGGGATGTTGCAGTCTGACTGCATCGGTTCAAGTTGCATTTGCTGCTGCTAATATTTGAATCCATAAACTGGTCAAATAATAAAGAAACCATCATAGGCCTGTCTTCAGCTGTTAGATCTACATGACAGTGATCAGTTAATGTGTGCCGCTGTTGGAGAGTCACCAAATGCCTTTCATTTACTTATTATCATTTTGGATTTTAGTGGTAAATTTTGTTATTCAGCATGTGGATTCAAGTCCAGTTCCTAAATGACTCGTTGTTGTCGTCATGCATCTCGTGATTCTGAATGCCACTTCTGTTTTTAGTAGAGTCACAAGGGTAATGGACAAAACAAATAATCTATCGGGACCCGCTGTGCTTTAAGCTGCAGATCAATTCACATCACATCCAGCCGCTGCTTGTCACACATACCAATGAGTTAGAATGAAAAGTGTTGAGGAAGAAAGGACGGGGTTAAACACTGGTGGAGGGGAGAGTTGCAGCTCAGTGATGGTTTTCAGGACTTCTTTGGCAAGTAGTTGTTACATCACCAGTTCAGCTTAGTGCCATTGGTCATTGGCTAGTCGTCTACATGCCTAAAGACAGTTCACTGTTTGAGTCTGATGTTAGCCGGTCAGTGCTGTGAACTGTCAATCATACATACTGTATGTGGACTCCTTAATCAAAGTAGCGTGTCCTGATTTGTTTGTCCGCAGGCCTTTGGACAAGCATACTCGACCCACAAGAAGGTGGCAGCAGATGGGGAAAGCAGGGAAGAGTCGCTGATCATGGAATCTGCCAGTAAGGAGGCTCTCTACCAACAGAAAGTCCTGGAGCTCCAGAATGAACTCCGACAGGCCAAAACCTCCTTCTCCAGTGTTCAAGCTGAAAATGAGCGTCTGACATCAATCAACCTGGAGATGAGAGAGGTGCTTGTTTATTTATACAAATGTGAAAAATAGGAAGGTTGAGCTCATTTGTATAAAATCTAATGGCAGTCATGCTAATTTTACTAAGTTCTTAATGTAGAGAGACTTTTCAATTTCATAATCTTGCTTTTTGATGAAATCATGTATAAGAAAACTAGATCTTACCAGATCACATGCAGTGTTTTAACCTGTATCTGTACTGTGGACATTATTTACCTTCAAGCCCACCATTTAATCCATGTATGTTTTGTTTTTAGACTTTTTTTGTCAAAAGGTGTTAAAGTACATTTTTAGTTGGTGTCAAATTTTGCAGTACACTCTCATAGTCATAAATGACAGTAGCACGTTTTCTTGTGAAAGGCTCATTGTATTCTTACTCAAAAAAATGATGCGAAAGCTGAGTAAAGCTATCAGAGGTGTAGCTGGAGACACTGGGCCCAGACACATACAGACAAGGTGAACCTTTCACTCATGGAGACTGGGCATTTGAGCGGACGAATCAGTTTTCCTGGACATTCATTTAAATGAGTTAATTCTCATGCAGACTGTCTCTCCTTCAATCTGTAGACCTCAGACTTGGCAGAGCTGCAGCGCAGTCAGCTGCGTGACGACATCAGAGAGTATAAGGTGAGAGAGGTGCGTCTGCAGCAGGACTACAGTGAGCTGGAGGACGAAAACATCTCTCTTCAGAAACAAGTGTCAGTGCTGAAACAGAACCAGGTGAGGTGAAGAACATGGAAATTAATACTGACTGTATTACATATCCTGAACACCGTTAAAATCGTGGAAAATGAGTCCCCTTCAATTGTTAAAAAATCTAGACACATTATTCCTTTTGGGTTCTAAAGTAACAACAAGTAAGGAAACACAATGAAAATGTTGGTTTTGCAACACTTTTTTTAGTTCATTAAATTTAAATTTATTTAAATTTCAATTTAATATATTTCTATTTAAAACTGGAAATGGATTTTTCTTGCCTTTTATAACCCCTGTCTATCAACTGCAGTATTTAACAGTTTTATTATTATCATTTTTGAAAATATGAGGCCTGATAAAATGTTTCCCACTACAATACATCAACATGCTGTTTAATCATCTGTTCAGGTGGAATTTGAGGGTCTAAAGCATGAGATCCGCCGTCTGGAGGAAGACTCCCAGTGCTTACACAGCCAGCTGGAGGAAGCTGTGCGTTTGAGAGAGATTGCTGAGCGACAGCTGACGGAGGCCTTAGAAACCATTAAAACAGAACGCGAGCAGAAGGCCACCCTGCGTAAAGAGCTCTCCCACTACATGACCATTGGTGGTTCTGTGTACAACAGCTCTTTTAACATATCTTTCGATAACTTAAAACTTAACGAGGATCCCTTTACTACCACCGAGACTGACAATGACGATCTGGTCAGAGGCTTTGAAAATGGTTTGATCAAGACATTTGAAGGTGATGAAGATAACAGAGTTGCTGTTAACAAGAAAGGAGAAGCTTTCAAACCGGCTCCTAGCCTGGTGGACGACCTGCTGAGTGAACTCAACATCTCTGAGATCCAAAAACTGAAACAGCAACTTGTTCAGGTAGGACATCCATGAGATGCTTTTTGTTTTGTATTTGAAAGATGGGTACAGTACTTTATGCATTATGGGTTAAAATTCATTTTTACAGTCTGACTTTATGATAAGATAATCCTTTAATTGTCCCACAGTGGAGACATTTTTGCGATGATAGCAACACCATTCAGAGAAAGAGGGGAAGAATAGGACAGACAGCAATATGATTGAGTAGTAGAAGAGAGATTCAAACATACATAGATAAAGACACAGTTAGGAATATAGCATTTATAATATACAATCTACACTGGTCATACAGACTATGAGTGACTGTCTGTGTGAGGCCTGCTGAGAGCTGTGCTGGTTTTATAGTCTCAACAGTACCAAAAAGGAAAGGCGTTCCTTTTCACGTTCCAAAGTGTTCCTTTGAACAACAGAACCAAAAATAAACATTCATTTTGCATAAAATGTTGATAATTTATTGTTGACTGTATTGTTATGTATTTTAAATTAATTAAACACTGTAGACAAAGTTTGTTTTTTAACTTTATATTGCTTTAAATTTGACATCCTACCTGAAACTTTCTCTGTTCATATGTTAGGTGGAGAGAGAGAAAGTGGCGTTGATCAGCTCCCTCCAGGAGAGCCAGAAGCAGCTGGAACAGGCCTACGGGGCGGTGTCTGAACAGAAGGAAACCGTCAACAGGTTGACGGAGAACCTCAGCGCCATGAGGAAACTTCAGGCCAGTAAGGAGCGTCAGTCTGCCCTCGACAGTGAGAAAGACAGAGACAGTCATGATGATGGCGACTACTACGAGCTGGACATCAACGGCCCAGAGATTTTAAAATGTAAGTACACCGTGGCCGTGTCTGAAGCTGGGGAGCTGAGGCAGGAGCTGAAGACTCTTCGGGCAAAGTACGAGGAGTGTCGAACCCGGTATGAAGACGAGCGAGGGCGGCTGGAAAGTGATGTTCAAGAGCTGAGGTCGAGGTTGGTGTCCCTGGAGAAGATTAGTCAAGGAGATAAAGGAGAAGTGGCTCGCTTGGAGAAGGAGCTTCGTCTGGTCACCGAGGCTGCAGGAGAATCGCTGGGCAGCCTTAACGTTGCCCAGGATGAGCTTGTGGCTTTCAGTGAAGAGCTGGCTAATCTGTACAACCATGTCTGTATGTGCAACAACGAGACCCCTAATCGCGTCATGCTTGATTACTACAAGAAAGGCAAGGTTATCATGAGAAGGGGTCAAGACGGAAAGGAGCACCAGTCTTCCATACTTCTCACCAATGGGCTGATCACCGAGACTGAACTTAAAAATTCCGACTCCACCAGCGCCTCAGTTACTCCAGCTCCCACATCGGAGCACAGACCTGAACCCATGAACATCTATAACCTCGTAGCCATCATCAGAGACCAGATCCGCCACCTGCAGCAGGCAGTGGACCGAACCACAGAACTGTCCCGTCAGAGACTTGCCAATCTGGAGCTGAGTACTGTAGCAGATAAGGACAAAGAGGCTTGCATGGAGGAGATCCTCAAACTGAAGTCTCTACTGAGCACCAAAAGGGAACAGATCGCCACTCTCAGAGCTGTTCTCAAGGCCAACAAACAGGTAGGAGAGCGCTGTGTGTGTCTGTACACTACATTTGTGCTTTTGTGTCTGCATGCTGTGTATAGAGGAAGGATGTTCATTGTTTCTAAAACTGACAAGAAGAAAAGAAGATTACATGCTTCAGCTAAAAACAACCAGTGTTGATGCTTCACAAAAGGGCAAGAACTAAATAATCAAATATTTCCTCCTTCAGACAGCTGAGGTTGCTCTGGCAAACCTGAAGAGTAAGTACGACAGCGAGAAGGCCATCGTGACTGAGACGATCATGAAGCTTCGCAATGAACTCAAGGCTCTGAAAGAGGATGCTGCTACCTTCTCCTCTCTTCGAGCCATGTTTGCAACAAGGTACGGGTAAACGTCATTATCGGATTATGTTAGTCCTACCATACGTGACTGGAATCATCACCCTGATGACCAGGTGGTTCACGAATCAAACTTTAATGCATCACATTGAGCATCATTAAGTGTTTAATGACATTGAAAAATTCATAACTTTGGTGTTTTTGTGGCAGAATGTTTAATGTGCTTGTCTATATGTATCTGTAAGAAACACAAAGCATTGTGGGAAATGTCTGATGTAATCCCAGAGACTGAGTCAGTGAGCAGAGATCTCTTCCTCCCATCTGGAAGAATTTCCCTGGAGGCTTGGAGAATGAACAAAACATGTGACAGCAGTAAAGTTAAAGGCAGATTGCTCCACCTACTGGAAATATCCTGTACTGATGGGGGTTTTTTTCTCCTTGCACTTTCCCTCCATCCCTCTCCCTCTCTTTTCTCAGGTGTGATGAGTATGTGTCTCAACTGGATGACATGCAGAGGCAGCTGTCTGCAGCTGAGGATGAGAAGAAGACCCTGAACTCTCTGTTGCGTATGGCCATCCAGCAGAAACTGGCTTTAACTCAACGACTGGAGGACTTGGAGTTCGACCACGAACAGGCTCGTCGCATCAGCGCCTCAGCGACGGGAGGCAAAGGCAAAACAAAGGGCAAAGGAGCTTCATCTAACCGTAATGTAAGTTAGGCTCTGTAACTCCAAACCACTTACATAATCCACAAACCATCAGAGTTATTTCCATAAAGACACAATAATATGCAGCTGACAGTCATATAGCTGTAGATTTGAGACCTAAGTTGTGTTTCCTGCTCTTCCTGTTCTTGCATTTCAGCACCATCATGTCTCGCCTTCTTGCTGTTCAGTTTTAAAATATCCCCAAATTCTATGGTTTCCTTTTGAACCTGGAACAAATCAGTCAGCCTGACTGACATCATTCCTAACTATGAAAATGTATTGAAATCTACAGAGTTTCAAATGCTGTAATGTAGACGCTGGATCTGAAGTAGTTCTCCAGCTGTAAGAGGTAGAAATGGAAAATGGTATTTTAATTATTGTAATTATAAAATGTTCGGCTTGCTCCAATGTTCAAGTTTGAACGTTAAATTGAAACCTGTGTGCATGAAGCCCCTCAGTCCTCTACTTCCTGTGACCAACTTCCATCAAACAGCTTCACTGTGTACCATTAATGAATTAGAAACTGGCATTTCAATCATCAATCAGTTTAATGGGTTTTTCTTCTGTTTTCTCTCTGCAGTAAATCGATCGTGCCAAGTGTCCTTAAGGAGGTCCGTCAGACTGTCTGTGACATTCCGTCACCTGTTCTCCTGGTTCCTTCACTCTCTAATAATCCAAATATTGTTATCGCTAACACAACATATCCGACTTCATGTGCCAAGACTCTTGTTTCGGCGTGCCAAAAGTTCTGCTGAACATTGAACAACTGGTGTCAGCTGCCCACACACACACCTCCAGTCTTCCATCGATTTGCACCACTTTTATTACTGAACCAGAGGAAGATTCGAGTGTTTGCTGCTTGCTTAATACTCACCATCTGTATCAGCCTGATTGAGCACTTTGTGTACTTAAGTGATTCTTTTTTTCTTTCTAAAATCATACTAATTGATAGTGTTATACAGTGTTTTTACTGGATGTGCATGTTTCTGTACCAGAGTCTTGACAACTTGATTCAAAATGTTTTATCTGTATTTATTTTATAACAAAAAATCTGAGATTATGTGTTCTTATAAAACCAGAACTTTCAACCCACTAAAAATACAGGAGAATGAATAAGTTGTTTTCCTTTAGGGTTATATTTAAAGGTGCCTTTCTGACATCCCCAAAACAAGCTGTTACTGCTATTAAACATTTTGTTCACTATTTCTTCTTTTTAAAGTATTTTCTTTACGGAGCTTCAAATTCGGGGTCTTCACTAGGTTTTTGTTCGACTCCTTTTTGGACGATAAAGCTGTTACAGATTCAAAGGATCTTTTTTGTGACTAAGGACGAGTAATGATGCAAAGCTTATTTAAAGATCTCTAAGTTAAGTCAGATGTTAATAGTATTCAACATTTTCAGTGTGTTTGAAATGTAATTGTTAAAATACAATTTTGTGAACATTTAAAACCTAAAGTCCATTGTATTCAAACTATTTGCCTTGACTGTCCTTTTGTGTTTTGTTCATAAGTGCAATTAGCAAACATGACAAAACAACTGTTTATGCTATGTGGAAATATTTTACATGTTGTTGCTGACATATTTGGTCTTATTTGATTTTATATATTGTGCTAGAACTATAATGGTATTTATTTGACACTGTTCAGACTACAGGATGTTGTCTTTCCTGTTTCATGAAGAGGTTTTGAGTGGCAGCAGGTCAGAACATCAGTTAGAATATCCGTATGAACTGAACTTGTGCTAAACACTAGCAAATATCATGATTGTGACAGTTAACTTTCACAAAACTGTCTTTTTTGTTTAATAAAACACAAGTTAACTATCATTCCATATTAAGCACAATGAGTTGTTCATTCGTTCACTGTACAGGAATTAAAAAGATATTTTAATTTAGCAGCTATACATGATGCATACATGACTTTATAAGGAATGTGAAGTTAGATTGAGAGTTATAAAGATAACCATCCTCTTATAATAAAGACAATAAATAGTAGTAAACGATAAAAATACTATTGTTTTATGGGCCTTCAAACTAGTTCATTCATCAGTACTTTGTAGTCATTTAAAGTGGGGGGCGTCTGTGGGGGGCGTCTGCGGAGGCAGCGAAGGAATGTTGGGAGGACGTGACATCCGTTTCTCAATTTTGAGAATTAAAATTACGGATTTAATCTATAGCACCACATTTACTTAAAATGCACCTGTGGTTAAGAAACCCCAAACTGTATTAAAGATAATTCTTCATCTGTTCCTTTGCTTCAGCGGGTCAGTATCTGGAAAAGGCCGACCTTCGTCTTTGCCTTAGCATTAGCATTTCTTTCCATTGCCGCAGAGGTCATTTTTTCCCCTTTTTTTTTGGTGACGACGTAAGTCTCTTCTTCCCGACGTAGTGACGTCAGAGGGCGTGTCAACACGGAGTGCAGACAGGCGACTCCACAATGGGAGGTTGGTATCTTTCACTAAAAAATAACTTAATGTTCAATAAAGTGATCTTTCCATTTCAGTCTTTTTAAAATATTCCCAATAGGTGGAGATCAGGAACATAATTTCATTAATGCGAATTATCTGGACGTTTAACTCGCGTTTGTAGCGACAGGGAAACGTTTCATTCCTTAAAACTGTTTAGCTTCTGAAAAGTTTGTCAACAGAAACTGCAAAAGCCTAGAGATCATGTTGTGACTGGGCTGTATGGATATACTACTGCAAAATAAAATGGAAATACTGAGCTAAATTAAATCAGACGTGCACGCATTGCTCCTCTTGTTATTCTAAGTGAACTTGTTTGTGTTGAAACGGACAGACAGTTTTCGTGAGCACCTCCGAGAGGACAGCAGCTTCCTGCGGGCGGACCGCAGGCTGGACACGGAGCCGCTGGACAGGCTGGTGCTGCAGCTCAACAGAATCTACCCGCAGATCCTCACAGACAAGGAGGCCACGAAAGTAAAAGTCTGCTCGTCTGTTCTGCATGATGGCGGTGGTGGAATAGTTTGGCAGTCATTACAGAGCTGCGAATTAAAATATAACTCAAATACCTGTACTGTATGCGCGGTTTTTTTAAGTATCAAAAGCCTGTGTCGTGATGGTCTCTATCAACATTATTAAGAGAAAATGTATAACTCGCCATTACCTTGTGATCTAATCATGTTCTTAAAATCTTTTTTGTAAACTGAGCAAAATCCCAATTTACAAAAATAAAAATAAAAATTACAAGGTATGTAGAGTTAAAAAGTAATAGAGTAAAAAGTACAGCTTTGCCCTCAAGAATTTGATGAATGGAAATTCTTGTGAAAAGTACAAATACCCTGAAATTTACCTCAACTACATTTAAAAGTGTTCTATACAAAACTTGCTAAATGCAGTATTAGTTTTTGAATCACTCCTTGTCATGTTTTTTTTTTTTTTTCTTTTTACAAACATTTGGAAAGTGCTTCATCAATTTTCTGGTACCAAAAACATACTGTTGATCTTAAACTATTTAAAGCAAATTATGCTGATAATATCAAAACAAAATGTGCCATCAAGCTCCCTACTAAAGAATAAATGTTACTCTTTTCCAGTTCCGAAACCTAGATGTGCCTACAGCTGTTCGGTTGGGTGAGCTCTTGGTGCACCTGCAGGGGAAAGGAGAGGAAGCTTGCAGGGAGTTTTACAGAGCACTTCACCTGCACATAGAAGAAGTGTACTACAGCTTGCCCACACGGCGCCGCCTTAGAGGTTAGTTCCCCGAAACTGCTTCTTCATTTCACATGTGAACAGTTTGGAGAATACATTTTAACATTATTTTTGAGTAAATGTTTTTTTCCATATATTAAAATATGTATGTTCTGTGTCCAGATAACAGAGATCCTCTAAAAAACCAACATGTGTACCATCAGAAATATGTTATGAATGATAAAGGTAAGATGTTAATTTGAAAAAGTTTATGTCTGTATATAAGGCGGCAAAATGATAAACTAACCAATAATAATGTAATAACAAAGACTAAATGCGTATTGAAGAAGGAAAATAAAATTTGTTCTGGTTATTATATAGCACAGACAAGCTCAGGTATGGTAATATATTGTGTTTGTGCTGCTTACAGGGCCACTCTTCTTTCTGGGCTGCTTCAGCGTCGCAGTGGGGATGGCTCTACTGTATTACTACAGTGGTTTGTACCTCGCATTGCTATTTAAATATTGGATAACTACTATATACTGTATAAATCAATTAAAATGCATGCATGATTTGAGCAAGGTAATTCTATTTAATTCTTTTTAACTGGTATCAACAAGGAGTGGTGTTTGTTCTTCAGAGGATAAACTGACGGGTGGAAGCCGTGCCCTTGGAATGGCCGCCCTGGGTTTGAAAAGAAGAGCCCGGGAGGTCCTCATCTGGTACACAGACTAAAGACTTCTAAAATAAGGGGTGACTTTTTCTCATCAGGCATCACAAAAAGTGCTCTTTGCATGACTGCTACTTGTCTCAAAGTCAGCACAATATGACAAGTTTTGAATACTAATTTGTACAAATTGTTTGTATATAACATTTAGCTCAGAATCAAAAATGCTACAATTCAGGCTACAGCGCTGCCTTTGATACATTGCATTTATGCCCTTTAATGTGGTTTTGAATATGTGAGTAGTAGTAACTCACCAATAGGTAAAGTATAACAATGTGTGATCAGCCTACATTTTTCACATTACTTTTCCATTTGATCTATAAATTTAGGAGCTATATAATGAATCAAATTTGAATGGAAAAAGTTTTGCCTGCATGTTTTTATCCCACAGCAGGAATATGCCTAGTATGCGGTTTAGGATTTAGTCCTTCTACTGCGTTTTCTTTCCAGAACATAATTTAAAAATGTTTTTCTATTTTTCACTGAACTTTCTACACATAACAACAAAGTGCCTTTTGCTGTTATGTTCACTGTTATGATTCATATTATTCTTTCCACTGTTATAATTAAAATCAGTCTCTGTGAGCGGGAAAATATATTAGATAAGGTTTGCTGGGGAATCAACATCATGCACATATCTAGGTACAGGAGGGATGGCTTTTTATATTTTAAGTTTTAAAACATTTTCAGATTTTTTTTAAATTTGAAAACTGAGATTTTCTTCTTTTTCACATTTATGTTGCAACCTACAAGGACAAATTATAGGATTTTAGCTGTCTCTGAAATGTCTATGCAGCAGAGGATCTTGAGTAGTTCATCTTTGTTTATGGACACATATTGTTTCCCAACCTTTTATTTTGATGTAAACAGCACCCCATGTATTAGTTTGCACTATATGGAGTCATTTACACTTGTATGACTAAAATAGTACAACAATTCATGCCATCTAAAACAAAACCAGTGATCTCTGATGAAAACGTCTGTGGAGCAGGAGCTCCCTCTAGAGGTAAAGACGATTTATACAACCAGACATCCTGCGGTCTTTACTGGCCTCAAAGCAACTCCTCAAAATACTGCAACTCATTTTTAGGCACCAAACATACATGCTTTGTCTGATAAGTGACATATTTTGTAGAGCACTGTCCATATAATACTAGAATAGACGATTCCATCGATTGTAGCACTCACGTGGTCATTTCCGCCAATGATACACTGCGTTGCCACCGCAGTGCATGGTGGGTAGGGTTACAAATCACAGAAATATCGAACATATTCAATATAGAATGTAAAGTGACAATGCAATTCCAAACGGTTGTTAAGTAAAGAAAGAATTATATTTCAGAGGTATGTTTGTTAACCAGTAAATGACACCCTGACTGAAACGAGACTCGCTTTCAGGTGGGTATAAATACAACGGCCCGCCATTGCACTGGCGTGTTGTATGAAAGGAGAGAAGGTTAGCACTCCCCTTGACAAGGATGGAATAGGCCCCTGTGGCCTTCAACACACAAATGGTTAAGGCATTGCCATCTACTTCGTGGCATCTCTAACCAAGTTTTTTCGTACATGTATCCCGTGGTGGTTTTGTCCCACCATCTCCCATGTCCGCTGCGATAAATCCCAAACCACGTGATCCATCCCATACGGCTAACATACGTAGAGACCGGAAGCCCGTCAGAGCATTTCCCTTTTGGGGAGGATGGTTGGGTTGGGCAGGATGAACTACTCCCCTTGGCATGTAAACTGTAGCTTGGTTTAAAAACTCACTCAAAAGACGGTGAAAGTTAGACAAAAAGTACTTTTCAATGTTTGAATCTCTCACAAAGCTATTTATTGGTTTTACATCGTCTTGTTGCGCTTATTTGGTGTCATTTATTTGCAGCTTTCAAGACTAAAATTATTGATCGTTTCCAGTAGTTCTAAAGGTAATTCTGATGTGTTTTCTGAAGTTGATCACTTATTGTAAACTAATTGAAGTCCAGTGCCTGACAGTTTGTCACATTCTGTATAAAAAACTTGATGCTGAGGTGACTTTTATTTTTGTACCAATATTGACATGACAATAAACACTTTGTACCACATTTGTAGTTTTATTTAAAATTTTTATTTTAAATAGTAGTCACAGTATGTAATCCAAGAATTGTATGAAAACTTTGGTCCTTTAAAAAGTGAAAGTAGTTTAAAAAGCTTAAGAGTAACTACATACACGATACAGTTCAATCCACCACACTTGTGGACATCGATATATCACACAGATAAACCAGATTAAACAATACAAAACAAATTATGCATAGCACTTAAAAAAACAAAGCATAGAAGGTCCACTTCATTATTTGTCTGATGTGCATGACCGTAAACAGAAAATATGCCCCAACATAAAGCTGTAAATTCCTCATAATAGCGGTCCTAACACATTTCGTATTAATTATTTCATTTGATCATCCTGTGGAGATTAATTCAATCTTTTAAAAGATGCAAGGATTAGATATTGACAGACAAATACTGATGTTTTCAAACTTCTAAACACCAGTTGTATGTTTTTTTTTATTTAAGGAAACACTAATAGTGGTTGTAATTGATCTTCAGCATATTGTTCCTGATATTTCTTTTCTAATTAAAGAAAATAAACTACAGCAGTAACCTGAGCTCTGACTTAAATGGAAACTGTTGAACTGCTGCATGAAATAAACAAAAATGGCCTACACATTTGTCCATAGTCGTGGTCAGAGAGGATGTGAACCCTCTGACACACACATGTATAAACTTCACCTCTTCCTCAGTTGACAAGCCCTTGAAGTTGAATTATGAACCGGATGGTGCAACTCCATCTTATTTTTTTATGCAAATGAATAAATATCCTGTCTGTTTAGACAAATAATACTGAGGTCCATTTGTACTAAGTGGATCAGCAGGCGTTGCGAGTCATCAGAGGGTGATCATTGGCTGGAGTTGGGCCGCTGGACGCCAAAGGCCGTGATGAAGACATTGACCACTACTATGATGAAGACGAAGGCTGTGGTGATGTTCTCCATGATGTTCAGCTTGTAGTGTTTGCTTTGATCGTTCAGGTCCCACTTAACTGTCAGAAAAAGAAATGACACGTCAAAACAGATTTGCTTAGTCAACAAAAGGGACATCCCTTCCCCATTTCAGGGAAACACACAGATGAGGCCAGATAAGGGTGAAGTGATCATTACTGAGCACAGCCAAAAAACATTAACCAACTCTGACCCCACAGGTAAATAAGTAGACTTTTCTGTTAGTGCTTTTCACACCTCACCGGTCTGAGAAGGGAAGTTCTTGTTTTTCACGAGTCATATTTTTACTAGCAAATCTTTGATGGCTTAAAACAAAAACAGGGAGCAGCTGATAGCAGAGAGGCTTCCTGCTTCTAAACTCTCAATAGTTCTCTCTGCTAGGATGAGATAATGACTCAGGAGGGAAGAAACTCTTTCTTCTCTGAGGGTTACTCAATCTACTCCTCTACGATGGTTCAACAGTAAGTTAAAAGTGGTGTGTGCACAGAGATTTATGTGGCCAAAAAAGTGTGAACAAAATATGAGCATGTGCAGTGATGTGTGTCAAGGCAATGGCTGTAAACCTGTGAGAAAAAAAGGAATTCAAAGTGTTTATCAGTTTAAAATATTTGTGGAGAAATTTTGGATGAAAACCAACAAAAATATTTAATCTATTGAAGCAGTGATGCTGCTCTACAAGCAAAATGAAAAGCTGTGTTTGTGAATATCTCAGTCTATTATTCAGCATAAAAGCAAAGCTGGTAGCAGTTTCTGACAGAAATACCAACCCTTCCAATATATATTCAGCTAACTGCTTGTTGAACCTTAAAGAAAGTGACATATTGTACACTGAACATCCCTCAGATTACAGTAAAAGTCCGGAATGAAGTGACGTCTTTTTAATGTTACTCTGACCTCCGTCTTCCTTGAATAAGCTTAGAGGTTTTGCAACAGTTGCGTCAGCATTTAAGTTCAGGTTTCACACACATCATTATGAATACAGAGAAAAGTCCAAATTACAAATAGATGTCATGCCAGACTTAAATAAAAGAAAAATGTCACTTACAAATCAACAACAAAGTCTCAATAAAAAGTTCCTGAGCCCAAACTGCGTTATCAAAAAGTACTTAACGTCACTTCATGTTGAATTTTACTAAAAGCCACTTTACAAGCCAAATGGCTTCTACCTGTCAACCCTTTTTTTTCTTTTTCGGATGTTGTTAATGCTGCAAAAGTGATGAAGGTGAAGTCTGCTGTAATAACATGTCCGGAAAGAAAGAAAGAAACTGAATAAATAAGTCCACAAACATTAAGTGACGTTTAGCATATTTGATAGTACAGTTTGGGCTAAGGGACTTTTTATTGAACTTTTTTTTTGTTGATTTGTAAGTTACTTTTTCATTGAGCACCTGGAAAACTCCACTGTCAGACTTTCCTGTATGATGATTCAATCACATTTTTGATTATTCCAGCACCTTCTCAGTTTTTTCTTAAATGACATCTAACTATTTTGAGTCTCGTCACTGGAAATTCAGAATATATAACAAATACAATAGGAAGTTCTCAAAATCAAAAATATATTATCTTTATAATATTTTCAATGAAGTAAATGTCAAAAGAGGATGAGCGAATCACCACATTCTCTTGTGGTTTATTTGGTGTCATTATGGTTTTTCGGACTTAGGTCAATATTAGAATTAGGGAAGCAGTAGCAGCTTATCTGTTTGTATCTGTGGTCTTGGTGGTTTGTGTCAAACTTCACCAATGATGTTGTGGAGTAGTAACATCTATTAAATAAGAAAAATAGAGCCAATAATGAGTTTACAAACTAGAAATAAGGAAATAAGTCCCAACATACCTATGAAGATGAGCAGAGTTCCCACCATGATCTGCAGGATGAGGGAGATGCTAATCAGAGCAATGAGGGGCACATAGAAGGAGAACTCTGGTCCCTCTTCCAGCACGGCCTTCAGCTGTGAGGCGTTGGCCATCAGGAGAGCCACATCCAGCATGCTCTCTGCAGCGCTCTTCTTATTTGCATAGTGGTTCATGTTCAGAGGTCTGTCCTGCCTCCTCAAGCGGCCTTGCAGTGAGACCTGATTACAAAAGCTGGTATCAGTACAACACATAAGTAAAGGCTAGCAAGAGTGTGCTACAGCAATCTCAGTCAGGTTTGTAGTGAAAGACGCATTGCAGCGCAGCAAAGCTATTGATAAGTCCATCGATAGATCTATTAGTTCACTTTTAAATTGAACATTTTCACTTTCACTCGTGTGGATTCACACTGAAAATGCACCTGCTTTCTTATTGGAAATGTGTATGAAAATGTGCTGATTCAATACTGACCATTACACAAATCTAAGAAAGCCTTTGTTAATAGATTTCACATAAATGTAATCAGTTGACTGGAAATGAAGGCTTCACCCTCTTTTGTTAAGGCATGCTGTGTCAAGACACAAGGGATTTTTGTCTCTGTCAAAAATCTCCCACTGGACATTTCTAATAAGAGATGCTTATGGGATTTAGATTCAATTTGAATCAACTTTAAAATCCAGATTCGTGCAATCACAATATTTCTATTGGTATGGAAGTGAAAGTGCACAATGAACTGAAATTGAAAACAGGAAGACCAGAAGACTTAGCAAGGTCACGGAATTGGTTTCAGTCCAAATGTTTGAAAAAAAACAAAAACAAACCCGCATAAGACCACTGAAAGGCTGACTGGATTCTGGATCTGAAACACAAGAGATGCCTGTCGCCTCCACCCACACAGATCCACGAACCGGCTCTAGATACTCATGAACATGTGGCAAAGATCACAAAGCACGGACGAAAGCTGGCATGCTAGCAGACATTATTGACTTGTTACTTGCATATCTTTAAGACGTGAAACACGCTGTGTCATGTAAAAGTTAGAAGTAGAATGAAAATGATTTTCCGTCTGAGAAGGCTGTTTGGCTCATAATGAAGGGGTTAATCTTTGAACCACATAACAAACACTACGTCACAGAAAACCAGGGTCATTCCTGAGACCTCTGCTGCTTTGCCCATGAGTTTAGGTCAGCGCTCAGGTTTCCATCAGGGATGAGTGTCAGTGTAGAAGGCCAACAATGACAGCCTTGTGCCCAGGTTGTAGACATCAGACAGATGTCTGACTCAGCACTCCTTTCCTTTCTTCACCTCTGACAGGCTGCCAGGCCTCAGAGGAAAAAGGTTCTCCAGTGAACCAGCAGATGAGTGTGAGAGTAACCAGCAGCACCTTTTCTTACCCTGCCATAGCTTCATTACCACTGCTACTAACCTCGTTTTTCTCAAGTGTGACTTTTTACATGTCTCAAACTTTCCCATAATTGGTGATCTGTCTGTGAAATTTCTTCCATGAGAATTTTTTCATTCTGGTTTCCAGGAAAAGGCTTTGACTTCCTAGGCTATGCACATATTCCACACCAAACTGTTCACTCTCTGATGTTGTGCTTGGATCTTGATGCTTACCATCCATAATTCTAAATGACCTATATCTAGCTGTAAGTGAACACATCTGTCCTCTTGAGTTGGTATGCATGCACACATTAGTCATATTTGTGCCACCGACAAAAAAAAGTTGTATCTGTAAGACAACAAATAAACAAGCATGCTATACTGTATATGACAGTATGGATGACATTTTAGTCTAGAGGACAGCAAAAATTGGTCAGCTGCTAATAGGCAGATTGTAAAAAGCTGATGACGTGCTTTGCTGTCACTTCACTCTGATGATTTGAACACAGCCTGAGAGGACTTGGGTTTTAAGTGTCCCAGAATACACAGGTAAAATCTCAGGGTATTCAAAGGTCTTTCAACAGTTTATATAATTCACCTTCTACAACAGCTTGTACTGTACATACCACTTCTACGGCCAAATTTTCTGATTGATTGTTGAATTAACATGATTTTTAAGACAGCCTTACTGTATACTGCAAAGATGTAATTATAAGTTGAACAACTCTTCATGGTATTATGCTAAGGTAATCTAAGAACAAAAGGGTCTGAAAAATAAATAGCCCCAGAAATAGACAGCATATCAAAGCAATAAACCCATGACAGTCTGATGCTCACAACGAGGCACCAATAGGTTTTCATGGTAAGGTGAAACTACATTGACGTCATAATAAGTTTGGTAGTTATTATGAAGGAACTCATGCCACTGATCAGATCGGCCCGCTCTGATCAGATCGGTCCATCTCAGGCACATAAACCAAGGTGGAAGTTGAGCTTTACTCTGCTTAAAATCCTGAACACACACACTGACTCCATACTGCGCCAAATGTGAGCAACAAACACACAGCAGCACTTACTGTACATCCAGAAAGCTTCTGATGTTCTGTTTAAATTACCGCATAGGATAAACACATGTTTTATTCATGTTCAGGCCTCATATTTGCTTGTTCAGGGAGACTGTAGATTTTGTGATGATGTTACTGCTGTTCACTTGATGACACAGGTATTACTCATCTTTATTTCTCGTTGGTATGCAGCACAACTTCAGATACAACCCGTCTCTGCTCATATGATCTCCTGCAGGTTTATGAAAGAAAATTATATTGTACAGATGGACTGTTGTTCTGGATCTAACTGTGACACCTGACTGAATCAGACCTGTTTCAGCACCTAGATTGTTGCTTTAAATGTGTTCTACTAAAATCAAATTTACTATTTGATTTTAGCAGATAATTTCCTATCATCCTTAAATGCAATAATTTGGGATTACCTGACCTGAAATAATTACTGGACTTTCATGTCTGTTGGATCTTATCCTAATGGAATGTCATTGTGCTATTTTTAATAAAAGCATTACAGGCAGTATTCATTAATTTTGAAAGAAAAATTTTGCTATTACTCAATAGTAAAGAATCCTTCAAAATATTTTCAGATTATTCCCTATCGCTATTTTTAGGAATTTACTAATCCTGCCAACAGACACATGAACAAACAAACAAACAAAATTAGTTTTAGATTTAACTGAATAAAGTTTAAAATACAGATAGAACCTGTCAACAGGGCATACGTGTCAAGATGAATTAACATAAACTACTGTAATTAAAGTTCCACTGATATTTATGTTAAAAATAGACAAATTAAAGATCACTAAAACTGTAATAAAAATACTATTTTCCCCCCACATATAACTACCTATTAAAATAAATGTAGGTTAATTCTGTCGACTAACTAATTAACCAGATAATTAGTACATAATATAAGATGATCACCAGGTCATGGTTAGCTGATGTTACTATGCTGACCCTTGTGTTTGTGCCACTGAAATTCAGCTTGGATCTTTGTTCAGTGAGTGCTTCCCCAATTTATTTTGTTCATGACTAATATAAACCTCAGGTGGAAGCATGAACAGATTGACTAATATGTGATACTGTATAAGGGAACCAACAGGCCACAGTGGATATCAGTACAGATGAATAAACTATATGACGACAGCAACAATTTATCTTATCTGAATTTTTCCTGTGGCCACTATTTTCTCTGTTTTACAGAAGTTAACAGGCAGCTAACTTTCACAATGGCACATGTTACCACTTCCCATTGAAGGGGCGTCATATTATGTTCAACATAACTGTTCCCTGTTTTATTATGCCATGTTTTTATGACTAAGGTCATCATCAGTTGCTTAAAAAAACCAGGTCATTTGGACAATGTCTGATAACACAAAGGTGTATACTGTTGGATTTGAAGTGGATTAAGCCGGCATTCGCATTCTTCACTGTGAACACAAGACCATGGGCACAGGTCGCCGTTGGGTCACAATGCACAATATATTGTTGACAAGAAAGCCATTAACTCAAACACATTGTGCCATTATGCAATGAGAAAACTCCTGCGGTTTAAATTTTTGTGATAAAACAATTGAGATTAAAGAAAGTTTTAAATCTGTACTGATGACAATACGCTGATGAAGATAGCTAATGTGACTAAGCTTTTTGCAGATCTGGTAATGATCTGTGTTTTCTGCAGGTTGTACACTCACCAGTGGGTTTGTTCCTCACCCAGTGATGGCTGCCTGGTTTACATCATAACAAAACTAAAATGCTATTTAAAAGTTCACTATTAACTCCGTTTAAAGCTGAGTATTATCAAACATTAATATTACCCTACAGAGGGTTTTTAAAAAACAAGAAAAAAAGAATACTTAATTAAAGCAACAAAGTCGGTTGACCTACAACAAGTATTCATTGTGATTCCATCTCTTGTTGTGACTCTGTGGTTTACATTAAAAGTTCTATTTGTATTTACTCGGAATTAAAAAAAAATAGATCTGTATGTTACTTTACATTGTCCTAAGTCATGACATCATTGATCTTGTTTTTTTATTATTCATTCATTCACCTTCTTGACCGCTTCTTCCGCTTTTTGCAGGTCACAGGCTTGCTGGAGCCTATCCCACCTGATTGGGGGCAAGAGGCGAGGGACACTCTGGGCACAACGCCAGTGCACTGTGGTACTTCATTATTATTATTATTATTATTATTATTGTTGTTGTTGTTGTTGTTGTTGTGGAATGTTTCAGCCTGCGTTGGGTTTTGTAATTACTCACACAAGTAGGGTGTGAGCGGAAACGCCTCTGGTCGTTAATTAAAATTTTATCGAAGCTACAAATAAAAATTGTAATGACTAATTAATTCCACATCTAACATCATATCATGAAGTACATTCGTGATTTTTTTTCCACATAAAAACAAAACTATGTATGTCCAGGTTGAGCGCAGCTCCGGTCCGGGTTGACCCACGCCAACAGCCCTCTGTGGACACGGAGATGAGCCGTCAGAGAAGGACAGAAGGAAAGACACCGAGAACTAATCCACGGATCATCTGCCGCCGATTATCGGTCACATCGACTCGATCACATTTGATCGGTTTCCTTGGCATCCAACATGACAAGGATGCAAGAGACAGAGAAAGTACCCGAGAGCCATCGAATCATTCTGAATCCCGCACCTCCCCACAGAGAACCCGTCTTGAGTGGATTTACCCGCGGCTGAGCACCGAGTGTCGGGTCAACGTCACCGGACTGTCCGCTAATGGAACCACAGTTCTCTCCACATACCTCCGTGTCGCCGTTTCGGTCAGCATCACCGTTCATTTCCAAAGTATCCGATGCCATGTTGATAATACCCGTTATATCCACAGTGGGTTGATCATGAGGGGGATGTGCGTCCGGCCGGTGGAGACTGGAACGAACTGTTTAAATAAGGCTGCCGTGACGACAGGCGGAGAGGGGCCAGGGGGCCAGGCTACCGCCCCTCCGGCATGGGGGCGGCTGTCTCCACAAAGCTGCAGCGAGCCGGGGCAAACGAGGAGAGACGGGCTGGTTAGCGGCAACCACTAGTTCACCAGTAGTTCACTACTAGTTCACCATTACGCTTTAAACTAAATCGTGATGATAAGTGATGTCATTTGTACTGCAGTCGCAGACGGAGCTCTCATTGATAGACCACCTAAGGTTTAACGGCTCCTTGCTGCCACATGTCGGTCAAATATGGGTACTGCATGTTGAAGATTAACATTTACTTTGATTAAACTTATATTATCTTAGTTACAGTAACATTATTGAAAAGAGGATTAATATTGTGATATATATTCAGTCATCCGCCTCTATAAGTGCTTCAGAACCAGATCTGCATCAAACAATTTAGTAAAATGTTCACGTTACTAAAGTTATTGAAACTCTTGCTGTGACATGATTTACAGTTATAAGGAAAGTTGGCACAACTCTGGAAGCACAGCATAATCACAAAGTCGTGTCCAGTAAATTATATGTGATCTGGTGTCTCCACTGTGGGACAGCCAGTGATCAGGATGGACAGCAGCTGCCCACGGCCCCTCAAACCGGACCACACCCACCAACTGGTTCTTATTATGACCACTGTTTCCATGGTGATAGTGCCTCAAGTTTGACCACATAAAACTAAAAGTGAACTTTAGAATGAACCTGGCGCACAAAAAGTAAACTAAGGAGGCCTTAAGTGAGAGTTTTTGTTTTGTTTTACCCCAAATGACATGATGCTCTGGCATAAAATAATTAAATAAGTTAAATAGGAATTGTTCTGATTGCTCAATCACCCAAACTTCATGTATGACCATTATGTTACCCAGACCTCCAAAAATAGAAACTTTATTGATTCGATGCATTTACATCATGTGACTAAGTCGTAAAGTTGATACACACTCTTAGTCCTGGAATACCTTTACACTATAATCTTCTACATCAGTCTACACTGCAGTACTTTGTTCCTTTACGACATCCGTCCTTGAGGCAGTTACGGATGAAACATCAAAGTGATTTAACTTTATTAAATAATCACTTTTGTAATTACACAGACAAATATACAGAGAGGAAAGTTTTTATTATAATTAGAAAACATCGATATAAAGGTCTATTTTCTGAGCAGTGGAAAGCCTATGAAAAGTGGATTTGAGATAAACTTATATTTGAACTTTTATTCATTTACATTTTAATGCAGAGTATGAATTGCACCTATTAATATATTTTTTCTTCTTTTATACTGTAGATGTTTAAACAATGATCTGTTCTCTTTATATTACACAAAAACAGATATTACTGAACATTAATTGATTCCTTGAAATAGGATTTGAAGAATCGATCATTTTAACTTACATGGAATTATAAAGAACAGTTATACAGATGATAAAACATTCAAGACTTTTAAAAAGCATAAAAGGCCATTCTTTCAATGACTGTACAGAGTAACACCTTCCACCCCGAGACCCTCGAACCGTGTGAGGAAGAACTCATCAAAAACCACGCATGGAAAAGGATGAAGAACCCTGTGGGTAACGCACAGATAAGAGATCCGTCTCCCTCGGACGGGTAAATGTGTGAAAGATGTTTCAGTACCGCTGAGAGCGACATCCACCTGCCTGTCGATAATCATACCTCATATTTCCCAGCGTCCTGGTGATGTTTGGAAGACATCTTCCCTTTGGAGGCTGAGCGCGTCACGATGACGCGCTGAGGGCGGACGGTGGTGTGGTCCACGCAGCCGGTATCACAGGAGGCTGAGGGTGCCGCCTTAAAGCGTGCCGATTTATTGGATGCGTGTTGTTGCTAGGGGCGTGGGCTGTACAGTGAAATACACCAGCGTTACCGAAACCTGAGAGAGACTAAATTTATCAGACAGCGGTTGTATCAGCAGGATAAGAGATCTGAGGGAGAATCGAGCCGCAGCATAATCTGATAAGAGCTTCTATCCATCCCGCATTCCGCTCCAGGACGTCGGCGCGGACGCAAGAAAGTACGCAAGAAGAGTTGACGCGCAACGCAGACAATCTAATGTCATACTTCAACTTACTCTGATTTTACCTGGAACATCTACTATTTATTTGCTCGAGTCGTGACAGGATTAGATATCTTTGCTTTTGGATTCGTGCGCGGAGCAGCCTGAACATCCTGGCCCGTCCACCGGGGGGACCGATGGTTTGTCTGCGGAACAAATATCGGTTTTATGTGTCAGGCTTGTGCTGGGACCTTTCGCGATGTTGGAGGCACAGTTAACGAGCTGATAGGTTGATGTCAGGCTTTACATAGCTGTGTTCTGTGTTACTGCAAGGCGTACCAAGCTTCCTTTGGTGTCACGGAGCGACGCACGCACGCAAGGTGGACATTTTGCGCGGATGTTGAGTCTTAAACAAATTCAAGTCTTAAGGCCATACATCCTGAGGTGGAGAACTGCGTCACTGCATGAGAGTGTTGCAGGTCGGCAGCAAACTCTCCCCCCACCTGCGGGAGAGCAACGCGCTCGTCATCAACCCAACACCATGTCGCTGTAGTGTTTGAAAAGTTACCAGGGATGGATTTGGCGGAGGATCCGAGGAAAGATCCACCACTGGGATCCACGTTTTCATCAGCTCCCAATTTGGACTCGGACATTAATGCAAATGCCCGTAGGCCTATTTATGAGAATGGGACAGACCACAATGTCAACATTCAGAACGGAGCCCTGCGAGGCGCCAGTGACCCCAGCGCGTACCCGTCCACGGACTACCAAGTCATCCGCCAGAGGTTCATCCGGCGGAGCCTGTGGGTGTCAGACTCCGAGGATCAGCCGGTGGACACGCCAGAATGTGTCAACAGCAGCCCGTTAATCACCATTGATTTGCGGACCGTGGTCGATCGGAGTCGCGCACGGGTTCGGTACGGAAGCCGGCTGGGCCGCGGGGAGAAGTCAGGCAAGGGAAGCCAGGTGGAGCTGAAGGACAGCGTCACAGACAGCGTGGGCGTCGAGGAGGAGAAGAGGGAGGAAAGCCAGTCGAAGACAGAGGTTCCCTCCTCGGATGTCACCAGTAAAGCAGGAAGTGATGAGAATGAAGAGGAGCCTGGGATGAAGGCTGTGTCCACCTCACCCGGGGGGCGCTTCCTAAAGTTTGATATAGAGCTGGGGAGAGGTTCCTTCAAGACCGTCTATAAAGGTCTTGACACCGACACGTGGGTGGAAGTGGCCTGGTGTGAGCTGCAGGTGGGTTCGGTCAGTCTGCAGGAACTGGCCTGGTCATAATAATAATAATGATAATGATAACAACAACAACAACAACAATAATAATAATAATAATAATAACAATAGTAATAATAATAATAATAATAATTATTATTATTATAATCTTCTCCTTTCGGCTTTTCCCTTCAGGGGTCGCCACAGTGAATCAGTTGCCTCCATCTAACCCTTTCTTCTGCATCCTCTTCTCTCACATCAACTACCTTCACGTCCTCTTTCACTACATCCATAAACCTCCTCTTTGGTCTTCCTCTAGGCCTCCTGCCTGGCAGTTCAAAACTCAGCATCCTTCTACCAATATATTCACTATCTATCCTCTGGACATGTCCAAACCATCTCAGTCTGGCCTCTCTGACTTTATCTCCAAAACCTCTAACATGTGCTGTCCCTCTGATGTACTCATTCCTGATCCTATCCTTCCTGGTCACTCCCAAAGAGAACCTCAGCATCTTCATCTCTGCTATCTCCAGCTCTGTCTCCTGTCTTTTCCTCAGTGACACTGTCTCTAGATCCAAACAACATCGCTGGTCTCACCACAGTTTTGTTCACCTTTCCTTTCATTTTAGCTGAAACTCTTCTATCACACATCACACCTGACACTTTTCTCCATCCGTTCCATCCTGCCTGTACACACTTCTTCACCTCTTTTCCACACTCTCTATTGCTCTGGACTGTTGACCCTAGGTACTTAAAATCCTCCACCTTCTTGATCTCTTCTCTCTGTAACCTCACTCTTCCACTTGGGTCCCTCTCATTCACACACATGTACTCTGTCTTACTGCGGCTAACCTTCATTCCTCTCCTTTCCAGGACAAACCTCCACCTCTCTAGCTTCTCCTCCACCTGTTCCCTGCTCTCACTGCAGATCACAAAGTCATCTGCAAACATCATAGTCCATGGAGATTCCTGTCTAACCTCGTCTGTCAGTCTGTCCATCACCATAGCGAACAAGAAGGGGCTCAGAGCTGATCCCTGATGCAGTTCCACCTCCACCTTGATCTCCTCTGTCACACCTACAGCACACCTCACCACTGTCTTACAGTCCTCATACATGTCCTGCACCGCTCTAACATACTTCTCTGCCTCTCCAGACTTCCTCATACAATACCACAGTTCCTCTCTGGGCACCCTGTCATAAGCTTTCTTCATATCTACAAAAACACAATGCAGCTCCCTCTGGCCTTCTCTGTACTTCTCTATCAACATCCTCAAAGCAAATACTGCATCTGTAGTACTCTTTTTTGACAAAAAACCATACTGCTGCTCACAAACGCTCACTTCTGCCCTTAGTCTAGCTTCAGCTACTCTTTCCCATAACTTCATTGTATGGCTCATCAGCTTTATTCCTCTGTAGTTGCCACAACTCTGCACATCTCCCTTGTTCTTAAAAATGGGCACCAGCACAATTCTCATCAGGCATCTTTTAACTGTCTAAGATCATGTTGAACAACTCTACCACTACCTCTCCTAAACACTTCCATACCTCCTTAGGTATATCATCAGGTCAGAGTTATTATTATCACAACAACAACAACAACAACAACAACAATAATAATAATAATAATAATAATAATAATAATGTAACACTTTATTAGTTTAGCTTCAGAGTTTGCACCTTTCTGGAGTAATTACACTCTCACTCCATTGACTTGAAGTTTAACAAAACACCTTTATACATTTATATGATGAAATTCTAACCATCTACACAATTAGGATATAAATTACATCTAACAGTCACATCAGGGTCTCCCAGGTCAAATACAATCAGCAGTGAGCCAACCTGCTTATAAGAGCAAACACCTGTGTAACAAATATACATTTAGTCTGTGGATTTGTGCTTTTTTCTTCCTCTAAGTGCAGCATCTTCAAGTGATAGAACTGAATCAAAAAGAGAGGTTCTGTTCTACTGATACTCAGATAACAGTGTGCATCAGGAAGAAATGAAGTTCGCCCATTCTGTTTTTGTTAGTGACTCATCATGAGTTATTTGTTCTCATAAATCTCAACTAAGGTATTACTCAGAGTTTTATTAGAGGGCGTTGCGAGGAGGAGCAGACTGACAGAGTTTTAATTTTTCTCAGCATTTATGCCAACTGTCCCTCTCGTGAATGTTTGCCTCAATGATTTCATCATTTAGTTTTGTGTCTGTTTTGTTGTCTATATTTTAAGTAGGCCTCGGCCCAAAAGAGCCGGCAGAATTTAACTCATTTAATCGGACAGGAAGTTAGCATAGGCTAATCAAAACACACAGCTTCACGGCAGTGAGAGTTTGCTGTGTCACTAATCTGTGTAGGGGTTAATCTAATGATCAGTTCAAATGACAGACCTGTAGAGAGGCATTGTTCTGTTAGGACTCAAAATGTGCTAAACTTCAGTCCAGACCAAAGAATTACCACGAAACAAATTGGTCTTTAAAACAGAACATACTCTGTGTGCAAGTCAAGTTTCATTTAATCAGAACTCGTAGCACTCTTCAAAAAGTTTCCCAGCACATCGCTGGTTTAACAGATTACATGTGTCTTCAGTATTGTCTGAAGAATTTATAACACACATTATTTTGTTATGAATTCAGAGACAGACAGATGTACTGTACTGTGCTGGCAGGTGAACAGGAACACTGGCCCAGACTGAGACAGCACCACACTATCATTGTGTAAAGATTTATTTTAATTTAAATTATAATGAGAATGAAGTGCGGCATGATTTTATAGTTTTAGCGTGGCTTCAGAGTGAACTTAAAAGTTACAGAATCACCTGGCCAGGCTGAAGGTTATTAATAATAATAATTAAAATATTGAATTAACCATCTTCCTTTGTGTGCTGAGTGTAACTCATGAAAGGCATGTATCACACATACTGAAGTCTAAAGCAAGTTTATAGTGTGTGTTTGTGTCTTAGCAGGTTCTTAGGGATGATTCAGCATCCCTGTCCCTGGAGGGAACTGAGGCCTTGCCCTTTAGAGACTCTGTGCTCTGTAACTCAAGTCATGTGCCTTAACCTTAACCTTCTGTATTTCTGTGTGTGTGTGTGTGTGTGTGTGTGTGTGTGTGTGTGTGTGTGTGTGTGTGTGTGTGTGTGTGTGTGTGTGTGTGTGTGTGTGTGTGCGTGTTTGTGAGACAGCAGAAAAAATAAATGCTCACAGAAAGAACTAGAACCAATGCAGTCACAGACTGCAACATCCCGCGACATCCCTGAATTAAAAATTTTACCCTGACCTACTTGCATAGGTTAAAGATCAAAGCTGGTGCTCTGACCTACTGTCATTGATCAAAGCACTAGCTTTGATCTATGGGCTTGCCACTGGCCTTCTCCCTCATCTTTCTATCTTATCCGGTTCCTGAGTGTACAAAAGTTGAAATTTGACCTTGAACTAGTTTTCTCAAGGTCAAGGTCATCCTCTCATTTTCATCCCCTTTGCCGCCCGAGTAATGCGCTTTTTGTTTCATGTTTCTGTTTGTTGTGAAGATATTTGGTGGACATACGACTGGACTTACGAACACACAAACACTGACAATTACAGTTCCTCACCGCTTTGAAGCGGGCTGTGATCATAAATCACTTGAAGATCAGTTGGCACTTTCAAAAAATGAGACCACTTTTACGGATTTGTCTTCTAAATGATGATCCAGTTGTCTTACGTTGGTAACTGTACAACATGATACAATGAGATGGCAAAACAGACGTCTGTATCTCGATGTTGTACTCTACGGTTTGTCTTGTTTTGTCATTTAGAACACTGAACATGGATTAATATCTGTAATATAACCACACATTTGTTTCTGAAGTGTGAATCCTGCTGATGCTGCCTTCTGCAGACAGAGAAAGAGGAGAGAGGGGGGAAATGGTGGTTTCAGCCAAGGACAGCATGTAAAAGTGAATTATTTGATATGCAGTAAAACAAGAGTTCTATATATAAATTAATTCCAGTGTTGTGCCCTCACCACTTCACACTCCAGTACGTACAAATGGTCCTGCTAATGTATTTTCCTACTTGGTTTTCATTGAGCAAAATAAAGTGTGAGTAAAGCAGTGTCTGTGCTGTAGGTGCCAGACCCAGTGTAGGTCTTCTCTCTGCAAAGAGCCATTAATACTCTGCACATAAACTGTAAAATACACAGAGAGATGATGTTACCTGCAATATACTGGTTTATGTGAAGAATCAGCATTATGTAGGCAACTAAATGAAGTGGATTCTTCACAATGCTGCCAGTAATCTAACACACTGGGCTGTACTCAGCGTAGGTCAATATGGGCTGTGACTGAAACCTGATTCCTCAGGATCAATCAATAATCAATGCAGAGAGATGTACAGGAGGTTAGCGCGTTCATTCAAAACACTAACTGCACACTCATCATCATTTAAATGGATCTGTCAAGCCGGTCAGAGACTTTGTTGGGTTGAAGTCATGGAATTGTGTCTGTCATGCTGACAAAAATGTGGAGGATGTTTGCTGTCAGCTGTTTTACTATTTATACAACAGTTCAGGGAATGCAGGGGTCAAAATATTGATCTAGCGTACGCCAGTTCACTCAAGCTTCTACATCCAGAGATGTGAGATTTAAGAACTGCAGAATAGCCGTGGAAAAGAACTCGCCTCCAGTTTGGATAACTTACACTGGATGTGTTTCTGCTCCCTTCTTCATTCTTCAGGGCAGATTTGTTTGTGTCTGTCACATCATCAGATTAAAAACAGGCTTTTCCTTCCTTCGAAAATGGTGTCAGGATTCCACCAATAGTTTGTGTCTTCATGCTGTATGCATACCAGTCTGAATTGTATAATGCATTGCCCAGACCCTCATGTTTAACTAATCCAAAATGTCAAAGCTGTGTTCACTCTAAACATGAGATACAGGCAGCTTTAGCAGAATTCCTTATCTGAAACCACAGAAGATTATTTAAGGCATGTGTGAAATGTATTTTATCTTTTCCATCACCTTTTTATAAGAAAACATGGAAAGTGATGATGATTCATTCCCTCTTTCCTCCTACAACATCCATCCATCCATTTTCATGCACCGCCGCTGTATCCGCCATAGCGGGTCACGGGGAGCTGGAGCCTATCCCAGCTGGCATAGGGCATGAGAAGGGGGACACTCCGGGCACGACACCAGTGCACCGCGGAGCAACGTACAAAGACATACAAACACGCACACACACTCACTCCTACGGGCAATTTGGGACCGGCCAATCAACCTGAAGCGCATGGTTTACGAGGTGGGAGGAAGCCGGGGAACCCGGAGAGAACCCACACGGACACGGGGAGAGCATGCGAACTCCGCACGAGCTTGGGACTAGAACCCGGGCCCGCCGTGTTGTGAGGCAACAACGCTAACCACTGCGCCACCATGCTGCCCCTCCTACACCACCATTGTTAAATTGGAACACACTGACAAACTATGAAGGTTCTCCAGAAGGCTTTAGAAATGACAACAAATTAATTCATCTGTGTCACATTTCTAAACTATAATCCTCTTTCTTCTTTTTTCCCCAGGAACGGAAACTGTCCAAAGCTGAGAGACAGAGATTCAAAGAGGAGGCAGAGATGCTGAAGGGTCTCCAGCACCCCAATATTGTGCGATTTTATGATTTCTGGGAGTCACCAGTTAAAGGGAAGAAGTGCATCGTCCTTGTGACGGAG
The DNA here is from genome assembly GCF_040054535.1 of Antennarius striatus. Lineage (NCBI taxonomy): Eukaryota > Metazoa > Chordata > Actinopteri > Lophiiformes > Antennariidae > Antennarius > Antennarius striatus. Next base: position 12,571,314 of record NC_090780.1, on the reverse strand, counting down.
CTTATGACCTCAGGGACCCTAAAAACGTGAGTGGGTCCGTTTAAAAAAATTGAAAAGGATAACGTTTTATTGCTTTTGTTAACTGATGTTGGCATGATGCTCATCTAAGGTCATAGGTATCTTAATCAGCCTAATACCTAACTGTAACTCACTCATCATCAGATACAAGTATTGATCTTTTATTGCTCCCTCTAAGGGTCACTTTAGAACCTTACAGTAATGACCGATGGACTGTCTGAATCATGTGTATCAAGTTTCATGCCAAGCACCATTACAGCAAATCTAATGCTTGACCATTCAAGAGGGCAAATCACCAAAATGTGAAAAGAATGAATGTCTGTGGTTTCAGAATAGGTTTTAAAAAAAACAACCTAAATACTGGTTAGTTATGCGGAATGATTTGCACACAATCAAACATACAACCACTGATTATGTGTTTGTAGTTAATTTATCATGAAAGCCGTAACAATCTTCAATACAGATGCAACATTATCTGTCCTTGCTTGGTTGCTTGGCTGTTTTACAAAAACCCAGCAAAGCCTACCAACCTTCTTTTTTTGTAAATACTTTTTATTAATCATAAAACAATACAAAAACAAAACAAAAAATCAACAACACATAACAAAATACAATTCGGCAAACATATTCAAATATTGGAACATGAATATTTGATATAGTTTCCATCAGAAATGACCTGACAACCGGACCATGATCTGAAATGGTTATGGGTTCTATATGAAAATCAGTAACTTTGTGAGCTTCTCCTGAAATACAAAGAAGGCCTATTTGGGAGTATGTTTTATGCACCTTTGAAAAGAATGTAAAGTCTCTGTCCTTAGGGAGTTTTAATCACCAAATGTCAATGAGTCCATGTTTTTCCAATACGTACATATGAAATGTTTTCGCTTTTTGTGTATTTAGTCCCTGTTCATATTGGCTTTTATCCAGTTTTTGATTTAACACAATGGAAATCTCCTCCCATTTATAATAATGCCCCTTGCATGTTCTGCTAAAATTTCTTTGAAAAATCCTGGATCATTTTCATTAGGCACATAAAGATTCAAAATAGTTAATGTTACATTCCTAATAGTATTTACTACCATGATGTGGGCTCCCTTTTTGTCTTCATACACTGCTTCTGAAACTAAACGCTTTGTGACGTAAAAAATTGCAACTCGACTTTTTTTCCCCGGTTTCACATGAGGTTGTGTCCTACCAACCCCTTTCTTAACTTCTTGTGTTCCTTCAAGTTCAAATGTGTCTCCTGCTATTGAACAAAATTCAGCCTTCTCAACTGTGTAATGATTTTTGTTCTCTTTATAGGATGATTGATTCCATTTATGTTATAACTAACCATTTTTAATGTGTTCACATTTCCCGTTTAAATTTACAACTCGAGCTTAAAGGATGTTTTTTCATGTTTTGATTTATACTGAATTTTATAGTTTTGCCATATATAAATATAGAACCAAGTGAGTCTCCTGAATATCAATAAGTTTGCTGAAAAACACATACAGTACTATAAACGAATAAGTGAACATAAATGATTAGTTTATACTTTAAACCAAAATGGACTTTCAACCTTCTAACCCTGCCACTGAAGATGCTATTTTTTTTCCATTTTGGCAGCAGGTTTTAAGACTAGATCTACCCTTCCCTGCTTGGTTACTTACTTGGTTATTTTGTCAATAACCCTGCCATCCTCCTAACTCTGCCACCATGACGTGGGTTTTTGAAGACTTTGCTTATATATGGTTAACATGCAGCAGGTTTGACGAACATTGAATGTCAAGCTGACATTTTTCTTACGTTAAAAAACACTTTAAAATGGATTTCTACTTAAGTCAATTGAATATTACTAACATATCATTATGTTACAAATAATATATAAAATTATTCCACTGTTTGAAATTTATATTTTTATTTGTAATTAAGTAAGGTATCCGATCTGACACATTTTTAGTTTTTTGTTATAATTCAGAATGTGTATGTTGCAGATAACGGTATTCATGAGAACAATCTGCCTATTTGGTTCATTCCTCTCCTTCAATCAGTGGCTGGATTTGAACTTTTGTGACGACTCCTGGCTGAAATGCCAACGTTTTCAGAACTGCTTGTTACCCTTCAATGTGTTTAAAACAAAAATGTTCTGACCCGGTCTGAACTGGAACATCTATTTTTGGTATATTTACCATCCCACAGGTATCTAAAACGTTTTAAGGTTATGAAGCCTAAAGTTCTCAGGAGCTGGTGCAGGCAGATCCTCAAAGGCCTCCACTTCCTCCACACAAGAACCCCTCCAATCATCCACAGAGACCTGAAGTGTGACAACATCTTCATCACTGGCCCGACGGGCTCCGTCAAAATTGGAGATCTGGGGCTAGCGACACTGAAGAGGGCCTCCTTTGCAAAAAGTGTTATTGGTTAGTCATCAACAAGTTTAGCAAGTCTGTGTTTTATTGAATTCTGTTGCCAAATGTGTGTGTGTTTGGTGTTTGGGTAGTGTCTAGGTGCTTCATGGGAACGACAAGTCGTGTGATATTGCTTTGGGACACTGCTAATGTAGTTTAATATAAACATGTTCATTATATTTGTTTGACATTCAACATCATAATGAATTTGCTTAAAATCCTTTACTTTGTACTATCTCATGTGAAACTGCAGACCTACGCATTATTTTATTAGATATTACAGATCTTTCCTTGACTGTATCTTTTGTTTCATGAAATAATGAAAATCAGGACAGCCAATGGAGTATAATTTTATACAGCATTCGAAAATCTGAAACTTGTGATAAATTAATTTCATGCTAAAGAAATAAGATCGATACTTCTGTAAAACTGTTTTGAGAATTTGCAGTCCTTGACATCTAGCTTGTTGAAACAGAATGAAGAGTTGAACTGAATTTACTATTTATGTTCCTCACTTGCTTTCATTCTCCAGGGACTCCAGAGTTCATGGCCCCAGAGATGTATGAGGAGCACTATGATGAGGCTGTGGATGTCTATGCCTTTGGGATGTGTATGCTGGAGATGGCCACCTCAGAATACCCGTACTCTGAGTGTCAAAACGCTGCTCAGATCTACCGTAAAGTCACCAGTGTGAGTTCACATCTGAAGCTCTTAGATTCTCCATTATATTTATCTAGATTAAGACCAAGAACACCTTCCAATTTGATTACATCTGGTGACAAGTAAATAATTGGATTACTCAATTTTACAAACAGAACAAAGTGAATCAGTGAATGTAATTGTGATCCAAGTATAATTCAGGTTGATGTCAATTATTTCCATATTTCAAAGGAGTGCAACATTAAAATATCAAACCTGCAGATATTTGTCTGACTGAGCCAAAATTACTCTTACAGTTAAAGTCGTATAGTTTTGTCAGACCAGTAGCCAAAACTTTGTCAGCTTTTGTGGCTACAAAGTTACTGCTACAGAATAATGCTAAATTATAAACCATAAAAAATTAACACCTAGAACAATAAATATGAGCTAAAATACTAAATATTACAGAATAAAGTAGCCCAGTTTGTGTGTGATAGTATTCACCTGTAATATTTACTGCTAAAATTACTCATTTATTATTTTACTATTTCATAGGAATTCATCGTTGATTGTAGTTAAAAAAAAGTTGTTCATTTTATGTTTTTGTTTCATACATGGCCCCTATAATGACTCAACAGCATCAATGTAATCAGTTCTTTATGGATTAGCTGATCGCTCAGCGTAGTGCTTCTAGTTCCATTTGTACAGCAGCAGCTTCTTCATCCTCGGTGTTGAGCTGCTGAGGAAGACGTGTTTATCAGAGTCTGAAATTAATGATTTTGACATAGCAGACAGGAATTTCCTGTCACATAGTCAAACAGCTAAGTGCTGTTATTTTGAATGTCATTAGGTGAGTGGAGACATGTTCATTCTAGTTTGTTTCCAGGGGGTGAAACCTGCCAGCTACATTAAAGTCAGTGACCCGGAAATCAAGGAAATAATTGGGGAATGTATTTGTCACAAACGGGAAGAAAGGTAAGACGATGAGGACCTTCAAGCTCTGCATCCGTGTTATGTTAATCAACAAAGGAGTAGAGGCTATCCTGATCATGTTGTTTTGTTCCTGTTCCAGCAGTATGACGTCAATACCTCTATATGCCTCTGACACCGCTGATGTTTCTGTGTTTTGCGCTTCATTTGCTTTCTAATGACCTTCAGTGTGGGTCACTGACAAGTGTTTATGTATTTCCTGCAGGTACTCAATCAAGGACCTCCTAAATCATGCATTCTTTGCAGAGGATACTGGTGTGAGGGTGGAACTTAATGAAGAGGATGATGGGAAGAAAACATCCATTGCTCTCAAGTTATGGGTCGAGGATCCTAAAAAGCTGAAAGGGAAGTACAAGGACACTGGTGCCATTGAGTTTACCTTTGACTTGATGAGTGAAATCCCAGAAGTTATTGCCCAGGAAATGGTAAATATAAGACAGTAGTTTACACCACTAACTTTATTATTTCCACATTTAACTAAGAAGGAAGCTGTTTTGTTTGGACTGGACTAGATGCCTGTGCTCTCTCTTGATTTTGGCTTGTCCCGATCGCTTTGTGTTCAACCAGCTGGCTTCATTTGATATCTGCACTGTAGCCTCAACAAACACAAAGTTCAGGTGTTTGTAGGTAAATTTCCAACAATACGGAAATTTATGGAATCCCCCCTCAGGCCATAATAATTTGATATAATGTCACTGGAAGTTGACGAGTGGTCATGTCTGTAATGCTAACTTCAGGCATGTGCTGCACCCACACATTGAAACAAGTAGAACTGATCGGCTTATCTTTGATCTTACATGCAGACCGATAGAAAGTCATGAAAATACAGCTCTTTGTGCTTCAGAGGAAGAATAAAAGATAGATTTGTTGATTTATTATGTATGCTCTTGATTTACAACCAGAACTTAGTTGTTTCTGATCTGCAGCAAACATCCTACCTGTGTCCTGCAGGTGGAATCTGGTTTCTTCCTGGAGTGTGATGTGAAGATTGTTGGGAAGTCTATCCGGGATCGCGTGGCTCTTATCAAATGGAGGAGGGAACGGACTGTCACCGCGGGAACTGATGAGGGAGCTGTGAAGAAGATGCAGCAAAATCTGCTACAGGTACCCAGTACCGGTGTACCGCAGTCATCGAAGGTATCTTCAGCTGACTACGAGGAACACGAAGCAGAGCAGCAGACCCTAATATGTAATGTGCCTGTCACCACATGTAAGAGCCTTCACTTAAATATATGACTGTATTGACAGGAGAAAATCCTAAGAGAGAAGAGGTAACTGTGTTGTCTAAGTATGACAATGATTTATTACCTTTGTTCTTACAGCTGACAGAGGAGTAGACTCCAACATGCAATCGGAAGATCTACACAATCAGCAAAATGGTACCTACCAGTCTCTTCCAGAGCCCATTTCTACAACTCAGATGATCTACAGTCCTCCTGCACAGGTTGAGCTTGAAGTGCGCCATGGGCCCAACCAGCAGCAAACAGCACAAGGCCCACATGAAAACTACACACAATCGCCCAATCAGCTACACCAGGGAGCCTACCAGCAAACCACTAGTCTCCTGCATCCTGGGGCCTGTCAGCACCCTGCGTCACACCTACATCAGGGGCCTTTCCTGTCTCAAACAGTGAGTGAATGTGTTTCTGATCCGTGCTGCGATGTTCCTAAAATCCCCTGTTTTGTCTTTGAGTTGTTTTCTCCAATAACAGCATTTTTATTTTCTTTTTCGGAATGATACCTGATCAGCGACCCTCCAGTGATCCCTTTGTATGGCATGGCAACCTGCTCTGTACTGAGTGCATGGTGTGTTGTAGTCGTGGAAGTACTTCGATGGTTGACATGTTACAGTACAAGACTCACTCTGTCAGTCCAACACCCCGTCAGCCTCCATCATCAGATGTGGGTTCAACCAATATCACTGAGAACTCTGCAGACCACCTATCCTGCAAATCTTTCCAGAGTCCATCATCAATGTCTCCTCTGTCATCCCAGAATAATTGCTTTCATCGTGGTTCTTCTACACATTTCAAATCCTCTCTCCTCCCCTTGAATTTACACCGTCCATCAGAGCTTTGTCAAAGCGTCCCTTGTAGTCCAAAACCTCACCGCCGCTGCAAAGCTTGCATGTATCTCCTGATGGAAAATGCAAAAGGAGCCAAATCTCTTGAACATATACCAACACGCTCGGTCTCGAAACCTGGTCCACCCACATCCTCTAATCCAACAAGGTCTTCTGTGGTCACCGTTCCTCCTCATTCAAACTCACCCTCACCCTCATCAGTCAAAAGCCAAACAACTTTAACAAATCCACCTTCACCTATTACCCGGTCCTCACAATTAACGCTCCCACAGAGGTTTCATAAAGGCGGAGATCTCTCTTTCCTAAACCATTGTCTTCATCACATTGTCAGTCACAGTTGCCCCACCCTCTCAACTAATCAGCTCATGCACAGCAGTGAGGTGGCTGGGGGGATGACCTCTGCAGTAACTGAACGTGTAGACAAGAGGAAGAGCCTGGATGTCCTGTTGATGTCAAGCCTAAATTCGGACAGGAATTTGCTGTTATCACCGTATGACAGTGAAGCCAGACCAAATCCACTGGTAGGTTAGAGAAGGAGATCGTGCAGCATGAAGGCAGATCCTGCCCTGGCAGCATTCTGCTCTGTATCTCATGACTGCGAGCTGCTTCTCTCTTCTGACCTGTCCATGCTGCTGCCAAACGCATCCTAACTTTCCTTCTGTTCCCCTGCCTAATCCAAAATAAGGATTTAATTCCAGGGAATTAAATTGTTGATGACTAACCTATGCAATTCAGTTTGGAACATAACAGCAGAGAATGCCAGCAAAAGAAAATAATGTGGTATCATCCTCAAAGAATATTATTTCTCAACTTCAGCTTGCCTTACTAAACCCTATCAACCCTTCCACCCTCTGATGGATACCCCTTTCTTTCATATCACTTATTTGTTGTTGGTCGTATCATAATATACCTAAAACTAGGATTAAATACATATGACTGCTGTTGTGTGTCCGACAGACAGTTTCTGCTCCAGTTCCACCCGTGCCTGTTGTGCACCTGAGCAGACAGATGGCACAGAGCTTCCCAGCTGAAGCTTCCATGCAGCCGCAGCTTTCAGCCAAACCTCAGCAGGAGCAGGTACTGCTTGGGCCGACTGTGTGCCTATGTGTTACTATATTTAAACTACATACCTCACTATTAGTGATTAGTGTGTTTGGCATGGATACAGCACAGAATCTGGGTTCTGCCTGGAGTTTCTTCCTCAGTGAGTTTCTTCCTAATGCTTTCTCTGGAGGGCTCTGTTGGTTTTCTCTTTCGTGGCACGTGCACATGCAGCGGCTCCTCTTTCTCCCACTAGAGTGGTTCTTTTGTGTTTTTTTCTTACTGCCTGTGGGTTTGAGAGGACTGTAATTTCATCTGTGCTGTATGTTGTGCATATATGGTACATTTAACATAATAAAGCTGACTTTGACATTCTGACATATCACTCACCTGCAACCTTTTATTTGTGTATGTATGTTATCGTCAACACACAAGCACACAGGAAATGATTGTCTACTATTGTTTAACTGTTAAATGCATCTTTATAAATATTCATATGTATAATGTACAGCATATGTATGCAGATGAGTGTGTGTGTGTGTGTGTGTGTGTGCGTGTGCGTGTGTGCGTGTGCGTGTGCGTGTGCGTGTGAATTTCTTCTTACGTGGTTTTGTCTTTCCTTCCCATTTATTTTTCTACCCTTTAGTGCCATCTCCAGCTACCTGCTGTCCCTCCCCAGGTGGAGTAAAACTCCTGCTGCAGGCTGCACTGCAAACCAAACACAAACATTGAATCTAATTAAATGAAGCTTTCCTGCAGTTCACCTTTAATGAAGTGAAGCCTTTCAGAGCAGAATATCTCCTCTGTTTTTGTCACAAAATCCATACTCTCCTGTCAAAGACAAAAAAAACAACAATATCTGTGGTCCCTCCTTAGCTTCCACCTGCTCACCAGCCTACGTCACACCTACGTTCTCCTGGCATGTCTACCAGTCATCCACAGTCAGTCTGCAGTGATAGTTTTCAGACCTGCCCCTATAGAGGAGCACGCTACTGAGTTGTGGTGTTGTTAGAAACACAATCACACCACATAAGGGAAGGAGTTTGGTATAAACATTCTAGTTATAGGTTGGAGGTTGTACTCATTCATAATGTGTATACTTTTTCTATGAAACGTTTGTCTTGTTCACTTTATATCATTTATATGATTTCCCACTTTCCTTCTTCATCTATTATTCGAATCGGGTTCATTGCTTCACCTTCCTCCCTTCTATGTCCTCTGTCATGTGCTTGTAGTAGCGGTGGCCCTCTTAGTTGTAGCTGCCACTGTTTGCCTTTGCCCCACTATTCCTCCTGTCCCATGATGCTATGGGCCATGACCTCTGCAGGGCCACAGCTGCTGAGAGACAAACATTTGTAGCTTCCATACATCCATCCATACCTGCTGGCAAAGTGCAATTCATATCACACCACCCACCCTGTGCAGGAACAGACAGGGTGTGGGTGAATATACAGTATATACTGTATACTATGTATACAATAACGACTGGCTATTGTGTGATGTGTAGTCTAAGATAAAAATGTATGGTTTTTTTTTTACAGGTGCAGACAATTGCATCACAGGAGAATTTTGGAGGCGTTCACAGCTTGGCTCAGGTCCACCCCGTCGTACCTGATGTTCACACTGGTCTCTGGGGAAGTGGACTAGATGTAGAAACTGCTTCGTCAGGCCGAGACGTAACTACAGCTCCTCCAGATCCACCTCAAGCCCAAGCGTCAGCCTCAGTCGCTGTTTCAGACGCAGCCCCAGAGAAAACTAAAGCCTCAGCACAAACTCCTGCTTTGGTCTCAGCAGAGAACCAAACATCAATTCTGATATCAAATCAAGCAGGAGCCATATCTGACACTGTAGCTTCAACCAGTTTTAAAGCCCCAGCTTCTGTCCCCATCCAAGTTCTAACTATACAGCAAGATTTAGCTTCAGCCTTCAGTCAAGCACCAGTCTCTGGATCAGGTCCCACTCTTGAGCCACTCATGAGTTCATCTGCATGCTCAGATGCAGCTTCTGCACTAGGTGAACCTAAAGTGTCGGACCCAGGTTTAACCTCAGTTCTCCTCCCTGTTTCACTTCCAACCTCGGTTCAGTCTGTTGGCCCAGCTCCAGCGCTGGTTCCCACTCAGGCTCTAAATCCGGCTCCAGCTGCAGCTGCAGCTCTTGCTCCGGATTTGGTTCCAGCCCCAGTTCCAGCCCCGGCTCCACCTCTGGTTCTATCACTAGCTCCAGCTACAACTGCTGCTCCTGCTCCTGCCCCTGCTCCTGGTCCGGCTCCATCTTCGGCTCCAGCTCTTGTTGCAGCTTCAGTCTTTGCTCCAACTCTGCAGCCTGCTGGCACCCAGGTAGTACTGTCAGTGTCTGACTCTGCAAGCTCGGCCACTGCTCAGCAAACCCTAGAGTCTGCATCCGCATCCAGCACCCTTCATCAGGAGCCCTGTGCAGAGGTAGGAGCAAAGAAAAAGCGTCCACATTCTCAAAACGTACACTGAACAACTGAAATACTGATCAATGCAGATATGAATGTTCTAAACATTTGTAGTAGACCTGAAATTGAACTGTCCCTTTAAGATTGCCTTGTATAAATCAAGCGTTTACAATGTTTTCATAAAGATATCATAGCTGTTTTGAACCTCTTTGTTTCTTTTCAGGATGTGATTCAAGACAAACCAGCATCTTTACCCAGTTATGCCTATGACAGGTTTGTTTTTTACTTACTTTTAGTTCGTCACAGATTCTCTGTGTGATGAAAATGTGTCACCAGCTTAAGAAGTGATTGAGTTTAAAATTTTCCCCCCAATATAGTGTCAATTCTGATGTGGCGTCTGGTAAGGAAACAAGTGATGGCTATGACAGCTTGGTGAGTGGAGGAAAGGGCGATGGAAAGCCTAGGAAACACCACCGGAAATCTGCCCGCACACGTTCCCGGCAAGAAAAGACCAGCAAACCTAAGCTGAGCATGCTCAACGTGAGCTATGGAGACGTTTTGACAAGTTACAGCTACATTCTTCTAAAAGCGCAATGTGTTTGATCATCACGTGAACCTCTTACCCCAACAGGTTTGTAACACTGGTGATAAAATGGTGGAATGCCAGCTGGAGACTCACAACCACAAAATGGTAACGTTTAAATTTGATCTGGACGGAGATGCTCCAGAGGAAATTGCCACTTACATGGTTTGTTCAAGCCTTAACCTTTTATCTGTCAGCTCTATTTAAGATGTTCAACATCTTCTAAAATGTGTGCCTGCAGGTGGAGAATGGCTTCATCCTGCTGTTAGAGAAGGAGATGTTCATCGACCAGCTGAAGGACATAGTGGATAAAGCTGAAGATATGCTGCATGAAGATATGGAGGGTGAGAGGGCCTCCACATTGAGCTGTAGCCCCCAGCAAGGACAAATCTGTGAAGGGCTGGTAGGAGAGGTGAGATGGATAGTGTACCTATCAATACAAAGAATAAAAAATAAAAACAACAGTGAATACTTGGCATATTGACTTATCTCCCATCTGTCTATCACTCCACAGAATCAACAGCCTGGAGGGCCTCAGCCGGTCTATCAGCAGAATGGTAAAACATCAGATAATCTTTAAAAATCTGCTCCTTCACGCTTACGTCGCATTGACTTGAAATGAAAAACGTGTGAATCACCAAATGATAATTCTCTGATCATTTGGATTGTAGTTCTCCACACAGGGAAGAGATGGTTCATAATCTGCCCTGTGGAGGAGACCCCCACATCCAGCCACGAGACCCCCTCTGACGCCACGACGACGCAGTCACCTGGGAGTTCAGCCCCCACCCAGCCTGCCGATAGCATCACCGCCAGGCCTTCTCAGTTCAGAGGTGACTTGGTTTCGTTCAGCAGACGTGTTCAGTGAACACGTGTTCAGGCAGCTGAATGAAAGATGCTGCTGAAAAAGCTTGGAAATATCAATTTAGAAAAAAACTAAACATTAAACTTGATCTTAAACTTAATTTTCTCTCCTTTGCCTGTGTTCCCTCTGACAGAGGAGGGCTCATCCTCCACCATGTCTGGTGGAAGTGGAGGTTTCACCTACGATGTGTATGGATTCTGTAGTCCTCCAATACTGTCCAATACAGACCCTCTCCTTTTAGCTACCCTGTCCCCCCCTGTGTCTGCCCCCCCAACCCTTCAGTCATTGTCATCCGTGGAGCCTGTAGGCAATTTGGTACAACCAGGAGGTCATCAAACCCTTCCAGGCAGAGCTCCAGCATTGCCGCCGTCATCCCCGCAGACATCTTTCCCAGTTGAAGAGTCACAGGGATCGCCTTTGGGGTCTTTGTCTCCAATCCTTGCTGCTCAGCAAATGCCAGAAATGATGTGTCCAGTTTCTCTGGCTGAGGAGGTGCCCTGCTGCCCCCTGGTCATGCCCCTGTCTCTAGATATGAGTGGATTGCAGGGGGGTTCCCATCTCACTCCTCTTCCACTCCAGGACCCAGGTTCAGCCAAAGAGCCGCTGGCCGTCTCGTACGCCTCCTCCACAAGGAGTGAGCGCCCCCAGCAGCCTGTAGTGCTCCACCAGCCTTTCTCCAGCACAGGAGGAACCACCAAAGTGCCCTCATTACCCCAGAGCCCGGCGTCATCCCAGCATGGCGGAGGGCCCGGGGAATCAGATAACGAAGGGCGTCTGGGCCGCAGTAGCTTCGTTGACAGCACCATAAAAACGCTGGATGAGAAACTAAGGAACTTGCTGTACCAGGAGTACGCGCCCATGTATCCGTCGGGCAGCGCTGCAGAGACGCCAGGATCTGGAACAGAATACATCCAGTCTCCCCCTGGTCCAGACAGCGCCACAGGAGGCTCAGGAAACAGCACGCCAGGGCCGATGGGCGAGGGGCGCTACAGGGCAGGAGAGCAGCTGGTGAGAACTATAACGTCCATCTTTAAAAGTTAACCTTTCAGACTTTTTAAACCATGTTGAACCAATATGATCAGCAGCTCCAGCAAATTCAATACTATGACAAGTTTATTTTGAACCTTTTAAACAGCTGATGAAATGATCTCAGCAGGGGGCCCATTAATAGCATTTTTTTCAAACCTCAATATAACTCCTTATTAAGGAGGTAATTTGTTCAGTCATGATGGTTTTATGGATGTTCAAATCTACACTTTTACTTAGCAGCTGAAGTAAATTAAATTTAAAGTTATTTTAAAACTTGAGACTGAAGCTTCACTTTTGGTCAATTTTATTTATATTTAATCTCCTGATTAAGGTTCTGTGATATGATCAATTGATCCTAAACATAATTTTAAAAAAATTATTCCTAAAGTTCTGTTTTGGATCTATAAATCATATCATGCGACCAGCTGTTATCTTGGATAACAGCTGGTTGTTGTTATAATTTTTAAATTCATATTTAGATGAATTGTATATTTTTATTGAAGACCAACTTAACAACTGAACAACTAAGTAAAGTTCCACATGCATTAAAAATTCAAACTTAACTTTTAACATGTGGGAAATGACTTCAAATTGAATAATATATTTCCAGGAAATCTTTTTATTCAGTTTTTTTGTGTTAGTTTTTGTTTTTTTACACATTCTTATCTTCATCTTTTGTGGTTAGCTTTTGGCTTTTGTTGTGATTGATTTAAAAGGGAGCAATTTAGGTGACATTTATATGTAGTGAATACAGATTTCTCAATGCTATATAAAATATAAATACATGCATTCATCTAATCATTATTTAAGGTGATGAAAGACAATCTACTGCCTTTCACACAAACCATACTGAGATTATGTCGTTCAGTTTGACATCATCATGTTTCTCAGTCTTTTCAACGATACACACAGTTGAATTAAGACGGAGTTAACGTTTAGTGACTCACTTTTAATTATTGGTTTATTTCTCATCCTGCCCCCTTTACAAGCCTCAAATTCCTGAGAGAATGGATAGCTTGAGCACCCTGAGTGACTCAGCCGTGTGTGGTATGTACAGCAAGCACTTATTATTCTACAAAAAGGGCATCATTGACTTCTTACCGAACTTGTAATTTACCGTTGATCTCTGAGTGTTCACCGCTCTCAAAATATTTGCAGCTTCGCTGTCAAGAAGACATTTTCCTCATTCTGCTTCCTGTTCTGGAACCAGAGGCAGATTTAAGGTAGTAAAGCGAGACCTTCGTCACCCTTAAGGGAATTGTCATTCAAATTAGTTGAACAATATTTGCTGTATGGCCAGGTGCCTGCTGTTCCCCATGGTTTGTTTTTCATTTGACAGGTAATTTCTGTTCCTCCTGAAGCGACCAGCAGGAGGGATGTTAAACAAAGGAGCTGGAGCAGGGCTGCCTCCCCGTTACACCCTATAGGATACAGTACAGACCACATTCAGGCTGAGGCCATAGCTGCCTCCACCACGATTGGCCGTTTCTCTGTGGTGAGCACTGAAAATGACTTTACTCAGAGGACGCGCTGCAGTCGCTACTCGGCGCCGCCTGATTTCTACCTGGACACACCTCCTTCAATGGTCAAACGGGGCTCTGCGCCTCACACTCTGACCTCGCCGTCTGTTCCTGTGGATGTCACAGTCCATGCTCGTTTCCTCTCCTCAGACTCGGGGGCTGAGAGCAGCCCTGCAAAGATGGCTCCTGCCACCCCCTCGCAACGCACTCGCTCTGAACGCAGAGGAAGTGACCTCATGAAGAGGGCAGTGGCCTTCCTCCGCCGCTCAGGGCGCAGCAGCAGTGTGCAGAGCTCTGATTCGCCGAGTCGCTATGGAGGCATTTACGGCTCGGCTTATGTCAGCAGTGACAATGACTCAGAGATGGAGGAGTCCTCAGACATGAAGAGGGAGCTACAAAAACTCAGGGAGAAGTAAAGACAGCAAACATTTGACATGAAAATGTTGTCTGATTTTCTTGCAAATGACCTCTGCACGCCTGCCTCCATTCCCGCAGGCACCTGAGAGAGATTTCTGAGCTGCAGGCCAATCAGCGAGGGGAAGTAGAGCTGCTGTATCGCCGACTCGGTAAAGCCCCTCCTCCTGGTTTGGGTCTCTCGCATACTGCACCACACGCCGGTCGCAGGAAGAGATCCAGCAAGCACAGACTGAAGCCTGGCAAACTCCTCAGCCCCCTGGTTCAACAGTTCAGAAACGTCACAACCAAAAGTAATGAGTCCAGCAGATCCAGTGTGTATCAACTCTGAATCTCCAGTAAGTGTGAGAGTAAAAGGAGTGAAACCATTCTGATGCTGCTGTTTGTGTGTGCAGCTCCTGCCACAGGTCCGGGCGAGCCCACAGTCAGTCTGAATGGTTCTCCTGCCAAAGGGCCGTTACCCACTCACAGCAGGGCTCGATCCTGCACCAGCCACCTCCCAAGCTCCACGTCAGAACCCGTGCAGACGCAGCAGCCCTGTTCTCTCAAGGGCTCTTTGTCCTCTGATAATATCTACTCTGGTTTACACGGAGGTCCCACCAGCACACAAGCTCCACCCGGCCAAGGTGACCCCACAGCAGAGCTTCTAAACCAAACAACCTCTCCACTAAAGTATTTCATCCTCTAACAAGTGTAGATATTTCATTACTCACTTTTTTTAACCCTGGTGTCTTCTTTCCTCTTTGATTATACTTTTCTACAGGCTGGTCTAATGTCCCTCAAACATCAGAGAGAGTGACTCATAAATCGAGTAGCAAGCACCGAGCTAGATTTCTCAGTGGGCCTGTGTCTATGTCCATCTGTTTGTATCTCCTCTCTTCTGACATAGCTTCACTTTTTTGTCTACATACTTTCTATTTCCGTACTTTAGCCCGGCGGTATCTTTTGTTCTGTTTGTACACAAACTGTTCTGCAGCATTGCTGGGATTTATTTTGCTTTGTCTTGTTTTTATCACTTGCCTTTATCTGGGTCTGTGGCTTGCACAAAAATAAATCGCTTTTTCAGACAGTTAGCTTTTTTTTTTTTTACAATGCAGTATTTCAACCTTTTTACTCATCATTTGTGTTTATTGGGGTAGCTTTTTTTATTAAGTTATAGTTTGATAAAAACAAAATTAAGATAATCTAAGAAAGCAAAGGCATCAGTGCGTCTCCCACTGATGCCTTTGTTATTTATCAACCTTGTAACAGACACATTTCTGTGACTTATCCACCCTGCTTTACAATATAGTGGACCTCTGCATGCCACATTTACCCCCGCCTAAATTATTTTGTCTCATCTTCCATGTGTTCTTAAAACCATCTCTCTCTTTTTACTTATTGTTGATCTCTCCTGGATCACTTGCACGACTTTTTAAAATAACTATAATGTCTTGTTCCAGGGGCCTGTGTGTGTTTTTTTTATATGCTAGCTTGTTTTTAGTTTAATTCTTTAGTTTGAGACAGCTATCAGCAGCTTGATTTTGCACCACATCTTTTTACTGAACATTATTACCAGCCAATAATGCTATAATTTGTGTAAAGTGTTCCTTTTACCTTGCAGGGTCAACGCTGAAGAGATTGTGTCTTGGCAAAGAGCGTGGTAGCAGTATGTAGAATTACATCTTCTTCATACAAAATAATGTCTCTTAGCATCGATCTCCACTAACACGGTGTCCCTGTGTCTGTTGCTGCCTGTCCTCTCAGGGTCTGGAGCTGGGACCGGAGCTTTCAATCTGCCACAGCAGACTCCTGCTGGGACTACAACTCCCACTCACCAGACAAAGATAGGACTGGCCCAAGCTCAGACCAATAACAGTAACAACAAGACAGGCGTGTATGCGGGCGCATCCATGAGTGCCAGTGAGAACCACCTCCCCGATGACTTACAGCGTCTGATGGACGACTGGGCCCGAGAGGTTCTGATTGTGACCCAAAGGCCTTTCTCCGACTCTCTGAGCATCAGTGGCCAGCGGATATGGGATCAGGTTGTGCCTCGGACAAATGGAAAACTGGCTTCAGATGTGAGTTTAATTCTGGTGGCGTACCAAAATTTTGTCATATTAAAAATAATTAATAATTAATTATGTACTGTACATATTTTAGTTTGTTCAGAAGGTGAAGCGGTTAAATAGTGGAGCTTGAAGCATTGATATGGAAGTTGCCTAAATTTAGGCAAGAGTAAAAACAAATCAGACAAAGTCAAAAGCTTGTGTGTGGATGGACTGTGATTTTAATATGTGAAAATGTGGCCAAATTATAATAATAACTGTGTCTGCAGTACGAATAATGATATTAAATACACAACTGCAGTTTCTGTCATGGTCCCAGTGAGTTGAAAAAAGAAAGCAAACATATTAAATTAAATTAAAACGGTTTTAATTACGTATTATGTCATCTCTGTCTCCCATCTGTAAATGGGAGAGGCTGTATCACTGGTGTGGTCAGAATGATTGCTTGGTAGTTCACCTGGTAAACATCACATTATTAAAGAGAATAGACGATAAGCAGTTATGTAGTGCATATACGTTTCTTTATTGGTAATCCAATGTTTTCTTGGCAGTGGTTCATTTCTGATGGTTGTTTGTCTCAAAATGTGCAAACAAATAACTTATTTGTTCATCTATTTACAACAACAGAGAACAGTTGGCTCCAGTTCATTTTAAAGTGCAGCAACCAATTAGAAAATGCCAACACTCGGATGGATTGAATTGTCTCATTTTATCACTCAGTCTCTCTGCAGTTCAGTCAAGCAGCCAAAGGCAGCGAAACCTGTGCGGCTGAACTTTGATCTAGCCAAAATCAATGAAAACTCAAAGTGCATTCACATTCTACAGGTCATATCAGGTCATAAACTCTGTCTGCTGAAATGAATTCAGGTGCTGCTTGTTCAGAAATGATATGCCTTAGATGGGAGGCAAAACTTTGTCAAGTTTTTTCTGCAAGTCCAGTTGAGTTTATGTAACACAGAGATCCATCATGACCTGGGTGACTGAGAATCTTTGCAGACTTTAGTTGCTGTCATTCTGCCTGGAGACTGTGGAAAAATAAATGTTAAAAAATGGTTGGGTTTTATTCATGGCGCTTCTCACTAAAGTAAATGGCTGGGTTTTTGATCTTGTTTTTTTTTTTTAACCCTTTTAGGTACCATCATGGACTTCTCCAGATTCAGAGGCCTGCTTCTTGTCCTTGTCATGGCCTGACAGTCCTGGGTCAACCATGATGACCGGTTCCTCCGTGGGGTCCCATTCAGTCTCTCCGCTTCACTCTCCTGCTCCATTACGGGCCTTGTCAATCCCCCTCTCTGTCAGCCAGTGGCCGGAGTGTCTTTTCCCCTTTCATTCAGGAGTCTTTGATTTGCCGGCTGTCTCCTCTTCCCAGAACACCCCCAGCCCCATTCCAGCTCCATCATGTCGGCCGGCCGACCCCAAAGCCAAGACTCTCTAATTTGAGAAGCATTGTGTCTTCCAGATCTCTCACTAAAATCCTACTCATGAGAGATTCAGTGCATCTCATTTTACTGTACTGTATCTATTAGCCAACATGAATTTAACCATATGTACATACTCATCCCCATTGTTGAGTTTTCTGGGCGGTTTTTTTCATTTGCATCTACAAACCTCTTACTGCAATACGTAATCATTGAGTGCAATGTAAAAGTAGTAGTACTTTAAAATATGTCAATTAGCCAAATTAGGCTTGAATGTTCAGACTTTTGTCATTGCTTATATATAAAGTTATCATTGAATGTATATAATATACTGTTTATTCATGCTGCTGTCATACAAATAGGTCATGCTTGTGTTCCTCATTTCACCCCTATATATAAGCAGCTCTGTGTATATATGTTAGACTGTACATAGCTCCTGTGTACAGTTGACAGTAGATAATCCATAGGTTGGTGCTGTACATATGTGTCTTAAGCAACACCATATTAGCCACCATTATGCTGTGACTAGGCTGGTTGCTTTGCTCTCTCAGTCAGAGGATAGATTTCAATCAACTGTGATGAAATGCTTCTTGCACAATCACTCGAGTTATCCTGAAGATTTGAATGAACTTGAACATTAGCTACAGGTGGGAAAAAAGAAGAGAAAACCCACCTGTGAGAGTGCCTTGAATAGCAGGGTCAGTTTTATGAAGACAAGCGTTTAGATTCAACACAGACACTAGATATAACATGTGTATGCTTTCACCTTCAGAGGTTAACTATTACTATGATTTGAATAATAAATGAGGATTGAAGAATTAAGTTTAGGTACAAGACACAATTAATTATGTGGTCATGCTGCAGTTCATGAAACATTTCTGGCTGGGGCTGCTCCACCACCTGCATGGATACATTGATATTCTGAATGTGCTCAGGTTGGTGTGGTGAGTAACAGGGTGTTGGTACTGACACTTTAGGGCTCAGCCTTCGAGTGAAAGTCATAATCATGCCATGCCTCTACTAATGCAATCTGAAGCTTTACATTTTGATGCCTTTGTGGTTTTTTAAGAGATGACTGGTTTGTTGTGGTGATAAATGGTGATGAAATGATGATGTTGGGAAGCCACAACTGTTTGATGTGTGACGTAGGTTTTCTGAAATGTTTATTAGATGCTACCCTCCAAAAGGTCTTCTGGCTTATATAGCTAACAGTACTATAGAAAGCTCAAGTTACAATCTGTTCAGTGTTGTGGAGTGACAAACACTCCATAACACTATAATACTTATTGCTTTTAATGTGATTTCCATAGTTTAAAGTGGAATTCAATCATTTAATATTGTTCCTCCATCCAGCTGGGTGACTAACAATGTTTTCAAAAATATGACTTGAGCACAGGTCAAACTCCAAAGAATTCAAATCAATTTATTTAAATTCCAGATTCCCCTGTTCCACAGAAGACATTAAACGACATTCCCGAAAGTCCCTGGATTTAGCCTTCCGACAGAACTTCATGTTTTAAATTTTTGCAGTGACTCTTAAACATTCGATTTGTTTCACCCCCAGTGCAACGGTCTTTTTTTCCCTTGTATTTTTACTTCTCACAGTGGCTCCTATCTTCAACTACGTACTTTAAGGCTTTCAATAAAAATGAGGTGTATGATTGTTTTTTCCTGCTACAACACCGGGTTTCCAAGTGAACATTTTTCCTGACCTCATCTGACTCTTTCACAAAAGCTGTACATATGTGAAGACAGAGATAATAAATTCATTTTTGCTTGATGCTACACAATTACTCATGTATGTGTTTCATTAGCCCTGAATTAGAACATATTGTCTCAGCGTATGTATGTCTATACTCAAATCAATCCCTTCAGATTGGGCATGAAAAGCCTACGGTGTGGATGTAGCTATCTGAATCCACAGAGTAAATTAAGTTGTTGGATTCAAATTATTTTCCGGTTATCAACCGATAATGGTTCCTGTAAAGATGAGTGTGATTCCCAGCAGTATGTGGAAGAGTCAGGCAGCAGAATACCTCGTGTGTGGGTGTCTGTGTGTTTTAGTCACATCTGTGGACATAAAGTAAACATTAATGCTGTCGTCTGCTGAGGTTAAAAGGCAGTTTCAGCTGCTTAGTTGCACTCTGGTGGGAGCCATCATGGAGAGAGCTGTGATGAAAATCACAATCTGTTGCCTTCTGCTGGCTTTAGTTGCCTCACTGCCAAACAAGGTAAGATCAGAAAATCGGGGGAACATCACATTGCAGAACAAGTGAACCTATTGAATGTGTCTGAAAATTAGACCAAACAAATCAAAAGATATCAGATGATTTGTCTTTTTGTTCATTGTCAGCTGCAAACACTTTGAGCTTTTCCTCTGAAAAACAAAAAAATGCAGGTGTATGCCGTGCATTCTTTTTTCTATATTTTTATTATTCTTGTGAAAACAGCATCAATATAAAGTCATGCGCCCAGTATAGATTCTGGTTCTTTTTTTTGGATACAGCAAATCTTAGCTGAATTAAAATAAATAATGCAAGTTATGTAGCAGTGTGTTTGAGAGAGAGTGTTTCTCTAGGGCTATAAAACAGTCACACAATGAAAATCTGTGGATTTAAATTAAGGTTAGTGAGGTTAAGATTGATATATGTCAAGACATACAAGATTTGGTTTACTGGAAATTAAACTCACCTGAATGGGCGGAACTGCTGTTAAACCAATGAGATTTCACTCAGACCTCCCATTTGTAATTTTTGTTTATCACCACCATCTGATCTTTGGTCCCAGATCAAACTCAGTTGATATTGTGAAATGCTCATCCTCTGTTTGCTCAGGACGACTGGGACATCTACAGCTTTCACATCAACTCCACAGTGACCAGTCGTTATGCCGTCACTACCATCACAAGCCGTGTGGTCAATCGTATGGACGAGTCAAAGGAAATAGAATTCCATGTCCGCATTCCCAAAAACGCCTTCATCAGTAAATTTAAAATGTGGGTAAAAGAAAAGTGAAAAGTGAATAAATAGTCACAAAATACACGAACAAACTAGGAGTGCATTTCTAAATAAAGGTCTTTCCTTGTTTCAGGCTTATAGATGGTCAGGAGTATGATGGCGTTGTGAAAGCTAAGGAACAGGCCCAGCAGCAGTACACTGAGGCTGTGTCCCGCGGCCAAAGTGCAGGGATTGTCAGGTAACTTCAGTGCATCGATCATTGGTCACACAAATAAACTCACAACCAGGTGAATTATCTAAAATGATTGCTTTTTTTATTACAAAACCTTTGCTCTTTTGAATCCTTCTGTTGAAACTCTTTGTGAAAGGATACAGTATTGTGATTAACTCATGACTAAGAACAAAGCCATGAGGATTTCCAGCTGTTAAAAGAGATGAGATGATTCTCATTTCTCTTGCAGTTCTGTAGGAAGGACCCTTGAGGAATTTAAGACCTCTGTGACTATTGCTTCCCACAAAAAGGTCACCTTTGAACTCACCTATGAGGAACTGTTGAAACGTAAGCTTGGAAAGTACGAGCTGCAAATTCATGCTCGACCCATGCAACCTGTGAAAGACTTTAAGGTACGGTTAAATAAATAAAAATAAATAATAAAACTGGGACTACAATATCATCTATGAGTAGAGCTTATAACTTTTTCGTCCTTAATACTAGGTTGATGTGTACATTAATGAGAGAGCTGGCATCAATTTCATCGAGGTTCAAGGTGGGCTAAGCACCAAAGACCTGGCTAATGCCATCACCAAGACGCATGCTGACAAACAGGTACACCAGTCAATGTTGGACAAGTGAAATCTGTGTTTAACTACATTCTAACAAATATTTAGCTGTCTGTTTCAGTATACTATACATAATGTGGCGATAATGACACTGGACTGTTCACCACGCACACATTAAATTGTGTCAGTTAACACTGAACATATTACATCTTGTCATATAGCTTATCCTCCTCTGCATTTCTTAGGATCAGTCTTTTTCAAGTAGTTTGCACATTTAACTATTATTTTCTGATAAGTAGTGCGTAGTGGTGAGCAGATGTTGTCATCCAGTTTAGTAAATAGTAGATAACTTTCTTTTGAACAAAAATATAACATTGATTTTTCTGTCTATCATGCGACATTAAACCTGATTCCTTTTCTCAGGCATCGGTGTCTTTCTACCCAACAGTGGACCAACAGAAAACATGTGATGCCTGTGGAAATGATGGTTTGAATGGAGATCTGGTTATTGTTTACGATGTCAACAGGGACTCTTCACTAGGACATATCAAGGTACAGCAAAGTCAAAGACGTATTAACTTTGACTTGCACTGCATAAAAATTGATTTCAAAAGATAAAATGTGCTGAAATGCAACAGTTGTTTTTAAGCAATCACATTTTCTTCTCATTAAACCAAGAAATCAGATGGATATTTTGTCCATCACTTTGCTCCTACTGGCCTTCCCCGTATCCCAAAAAATGTCGTCTTTGTTATCGATCAAAGTGGATCAATGCATGGCAGGAAAATACAACAGGTATGGTTTTTGAGAGTATAAGAGGAATTTTAAAATATATAGGCATGCACACAGTGATTCCATCGGTTATGACATGAATATAGGATCTAACATGTACATGATGTTTTTGCCCAGACCCGAACAGCATTAATCCACATCTTGAATGACCTGGCAGAAGATGACTACTTTGGCCTCATAAGTTTCGATAGCCAGATTTTTCACTGGAAGCGTGAACTTGTTCGAGCCACCAAAGCAAACCTGGAGGGCGCCAAGGTTTTTGCAAGGAATATTGTAGATAGAGGAGGTGAGATTTTTAATATATGTATTTTTCTGGTGCTGTGAACGTTGTTGATGGGAGTGATAAAAAATCTTTTTTGATGGTTTGTTTCAGCCACTGACATTAATGCAGCGGTGTTGCAAGGAGCTCAGATGCTGAATGTACATACCAGAGAGGGGTCAGCATCCATCCTCATTCTTCTCACTGATGGGGACCCAACTACAGGTTACAATATGGCACACACGCACGGAAACATGAAATGAAGACATGCAGAAAATTTACGTTTGTGAGATTGATTGGGAATTGACATGAATGGCAATTATCCCAAATCATTTTTCAATGAAAATTAGTCCAAACATAAAGTTCAGTCCCCTAGCCTCACAAAACATAAATCACATGAAAGTTATGAACCATTTCGCTGCCATAATCCACAGACAGCTATAGGCTATGTGAATTTTGACTATTTTTGGTTTTTCAAAAATATTTATCGAGGATAATATGGCCTCATGTGCAAACAAAAACAAGCAACAAAATCAAGAAGATGGACTTCAAGGGCCAATTTCATTTCAATTGGAGTTACTGCCTCAGGCTCTGCCCCTGATTCTACTAATGGATCAAATTTTGGCTGAAACTGTGCTGATTCCCTCGAATGCCAAATTCAATGTATCGTCAACACTTGTGGATATCCTAAAGAAAACCACCGCTAGTGAGATGTTGATTTCATAATCTCAACAACATTCTAGGGTCAAAGAGTCAATGACAATCAGACAATCACAGGATGAATGCTTTTAGGTGCAATTATATAATGGGTAAAATGAGCTGCTTTGTCATTTTAAGTGTCTAAATCAATCATTATTGATCATTAGTTGTCTGATTTTAGTTTGTGAGGTCATTTGAACTCAACTTGCCTTTGTCAACCACATGTCTGTCTTTGCAGGAGTCACAAATCTTGAAAAAATACAGTCAAATGTAAAAAAGGCTATCGCAGGCAAATTCCCACTCCACTGTCTTGGTTTTGGATTTGATGTAAATTTTGAGTTCCTTGAGAAGATGGCATTGCAAAATCACGGCATGGCACGAAGAATTTATGAAGACTCTGATGCTGACTTACAGCTGCAGGTAGTTTAACTTTATTTATTTGCTGTACTCCTGAATTGAGCATAGTTGGAAATGTAAAGACTAAATGTTCACATGGTGTCCATTTTACATGTCAACAGGGTTTCTATGAAGAAGTTGCCACTCCTCTATTGACAGACGTAACCATGATCTATATTGGTGGAACCAACGTAACCCAGACTAACTTCAGCCAGTATTACAATGGCTCTGAAATTGTGGTTGCTGGTCAGATTACTGACAACAACATTGAAACCTTCACGCCACAAGTTCTGGCATTTTCGGTAAGCATAAATTCTAATCAAGTGATCGAAAAGTCTGTGAATGTCACTATGTTTGTTCACATACTTCCTTTGGACTATGACAGAACAATACAGAGATTGTGTTTTCTGACACGAACGAAGCCACAGAGTCCAGTGGAGCAGTGTCTGACAGCCACATCCAGAGGGTGTGGGCCTACCTCACCGTCAAACAGCTCCTAGAGAAAGAGTGAGTGTCATGCTGATCATCCTATCTTTGTTTTTGTTTGTATTCAGTCTTTTAGGGGAGAGCAGCAATTTTCATATTTCTATTTGACGAATTAAGTTTCAAGTCTGTAAAATTTAATGAAAAGAAAGTGACAAAAAAATAACATAACATGAAATAATCTGGTTCCCCCATCGTGGCTGAATTTCATTTCATTTGAAGTCTTCCCTGAAATTCTTGTCAATTATATACTTGAAAAGTTAATTTGTCTCAATTTAAACAAAACTAACAACAACAAAAAAAACCCTGAGAATTCTCAGGTTATCAAAAGGAACACTTTTGCTTAATGGTTTTTGAGTTATTCGCTAGAAACCTTGTGTGAGTCAACAACTAGTAATGAGCGAAAGTTTATGTGTAGCCATGAAAATTAAAAAGATAAAAATGACAAAAAAAACCTGTACAGTATGGCACCTTTTCAGTTCTTAGTGGTTGTGTAAAAACGTTTTGTGAAAGGCATTGACTAATTTTTGAGTTACTCTCCAGAACCTAGAACACGTTCAGGTTCTTGGTGGGCGATAGAAATATCGGACTGTTCTCATAATTTTTTCAAACTTGAGATTATGTCTTACTATTCTTATTTTGTCTGAACTTTTCCTGAGTCCAAAAGACAAAAAGAGAACTCAGAAGCATGAACCAATAAATGCTTAAAAATTTTGATAGCACAGTAAAGAAATTAATCAGTTATCAAAATTGTCTTCCACGTTAGTAGTTCTCACCGATTCCTGGAGATTTTCCACATCAGTAGTCTCATCTTTAGACAGTAGATCTTTGATTTCATACAGATGTAAACAAAAGTAGACTTATTTTTTCTAATGGGTGACTCAAGACATTGGTAGTAAGAAGGCCACCTATCCTGAAAAAAGCCTTGCAATAAAAGTTAACTTAAGCTGCAACTAATGCTAAAGCTAAAACTAATGATCTAGTCAGAGTTTTTGTGCTGCGTTAATCATAGGTAAGCAGCTAACAAAACAACAGAAAAACACATTTGCATTGTCATTTTTTACTGCTATGTCAGCCCTCATATACGTAAATATGTAGTGCTGCAGTGTGGAACAGAATGCTATTCTGAAGCTAGGCTCTAGTAGACCACAAGGCAGACACAAGGGGCTGTAAATGATTACGATCGTCTACAACAAGGATGCATTTACAGGATGAATCATACCTATAAAGTTTGTCTACCATTTGTGACACAGACTGCAGTCATCTGGTGTGGAGAGGGAGAATGTGAAGAATGAAGCTTTGAGGCTGTCGTTGAAATACAGCTTTGTGACTCCACTCACATCCATGGTGGTCACCAAGCCTCTGGGGGAGACCACAGACGTGCTTAATAAACCAAAAGAAGGTGCAAATCCATCGCAATGGCAACCTCCTTTACAACATTCCCCACCGGGCCAGCCTGGATTACAGGGTATACCTGGTGGATACGGCATGCCTGGTCCACCCATGGCACTGCCAGGCATTCTGTTTAGAATGCCAACGCGTGGTGTGGGTGAGTAATACAGATATGATTAAAAAAATACAACTGAAATCAATGATCTTCAAATTTTAAAAAACTGCAGAATTAAAAATATATATATAATGGGTACATTATTTCAAATTAAATAGAAGCATTAATGGCATGTTTGTTTATTTATTCATTTATATACTTACTTAATTACTCACATGCTTACTTATTGACTGACTTACAAGGCCTTAGGGTAAGGGTTAGGGTTTTATTAGGAGTTTTGAACATTCTCACTCCGTGCATGCTCTCCCCATGTCTTAATGGGTTCTCTCAGGGTTCCCCTTTTCCTCTCACCTCCTAAAACATGCAGCTTAGGTGAACTGGTCACACCAAATTGCCCGTAGGTGTGAGTGTGAGAGTTTATTTGTTTGTTTGTTTGTCATGAGTCATGTGACAGTTTCATATAACCAGGGTGTGATTTTTTTAGAAAACATACTGACGTGGGGGAGATATTTTTTTAATCATAAAAATCAGCAGGCCTAATTCCTCTTTAGGTTAATCATAGGCCCGAGGAGCCAAAATTCCAAACATTTGAACATAAACTTGAAGACATGAAATATTTAATTTTCTATCTTTGTTTAATTTTCTGGATTGATCACTCCAACATGAAAAGAGAATTTAACCTAATGTGAACGGTCTGAAAACATAACACTGACACCCCATAGATTAAGATTTCACACGTTATGTCAAAAACGGTTTGCTCTGATATCGGACTTCATGCCGCCTCTCCGGCTTTCCTGTTGTTTGGGGTTTTTTTTAAATTATTGATGGTGTTGTCCCCCCTGTTGGTACCAAATGATGTAATGGGTCTCCTGGGGTTAATTGGTGCTCAGGTATAAGTAGGAACCAAGAGCATCATTTTCACCCTACTACAGGCCCCCCTAAATACCCGCACTCACACACCCATACACACACACACACACACACACACACACACACACACACACACACACACACACACACACACACACACACACACACACACCAGGAGTGAGCGAGAAAACGACTCACTGATCCGAAACACCAGGATCTACAGCGACGACATAGGGATGTCATTCGGATTAGACAAATGTTATCAAGAAGAGGCTAGATGATCAGAACTGAAGCGGTTGACCTTCCAGGGGGCAGGATAGGGGACTTCTAGGACAGCTACAAATATCTTGGAATCCCACAGGGTAATGGCAATCATGAGGAGGCTGCAAGGAAGTCAACCACAGAGAGTAAGGCAAGTCCTGAGAAGTCAGCTGAATGGTAAGAACAAGGTCCGAGTCTCTCAGCGTGTATGCACTGCCAGTCATCAGATACCCTGCTGGGATCATAGGCTGGCCAAAGGAGGAGATAGAATCCACATACAGTATATCAAGACTAGAAAGCTCCACACCATGCATGGAGCATTACACCCCAAGTCCAGCACCCTGAGGCTGTATACTAAGTGGAAAGAGGGAGGCCGAGGACTAGTGAGCATCAGGGCCACTGTCCATGATGAAACATCGAAAATCCAAGGGTACATCAGGAAGATGGTCCCAAAAGATGAACTGCTCAGTGACTGCCTCAGACAGCAGAAACCTGATGAGAGAGAGGAGGAGGAGGAGAAAACATGTAGGGACAAGCCCCCACATGGCATGCACCACCGCAGATAGAGGAGGTGGTTTAAGACCTACCAATGGCTGGAAAGTTGGACTCACAGACAGCACAGAGGCACTGACCAATATCTACCATAGTAGACCTGACCCAAGGTGCAGGCTATATAAAGAAGCCCCAGAGACAGTCCAGCATGTGGTAGCAGGGTGTAAGATGCTCGCCAGCTCAGCATACATGGAGAGGCACAACTAAGTAGCTGTGATAGTGTGCAGAAACATCTGTACCCAGTATGGACTAGAGGTACCCAAATCCAAATGGAACATATCACCAAAGGTGGTTGAGAACGACAAGGATAAGATCCTGTGGGACTTCAGCTTCCAGACTGACAAACCGGACATAGTGGTGGTGGACAAAGAGCAGAAGAGAGCAGTGGTGATAGATGCATGCCTACAGGCCTCTAGTGTGTGCTGTGTTCAGGGGCCTGTAACCACGTGTGTAATTAACACATATGTACATGTGTGAGCGTGAAGAATTTCCCCAAGAGGGATAAATAAAAGTACAGATTATTATTATTATTATTATTATTATAAAGGAACACGAAAAGATTGAGAAGTATCAAGGGTTGAAACAACAGCTGGAACAGATGTCGAAGATCAAGGCTAACGTGGTCCCCGTGGTAGTAGGAGCACTTGGGGCAGTGACCCCCAAACTGGAAGAGTGGCTCCAGCAGATTGCTGGAACAACATCTGAAGCTTCAGTCCAGAAGAGCGCAGTCCTAGGAACAGCTTAGATGCTGCGCAGAACCCTCAGACTCCCAGGCCTGTGGTAGAGGAACCGAGCCTGAGGATGACACACAGATAACACCCTAAGAGGGTGAGAGGGACATTTTTATATACTGTATATATGCACTACAGTATATGTGTGGCGGAAGGACAATTTTATAAATATACTAGTGGGTGGCGTAAAACCAAGGAGGAGGTTTATGGATATAGTGAAAGAGGACATGAAGGTAGTTGGTGTGAGAGAAGAGGATGCAGAAGACAGGGTTAGATGGAGGCAACTGATTCGCTGTGGCGACACCTAAAAAGAAAAGCTGAAAGGAAAAGAAGAAGAAGACTAGCGGGAACCTGTGGAAATTCCATGATACAATAACAATATCAGATTTCATACTAAACATGTGAAAAGAATAAATAGCTACCTTGTTCTATGGAGCAAGATAGACAGTAAATAAAAATGGTAAAATGCTTATTGGTTGATAGACTTTAACCCACTGAATATATACTATACTTTTTGCATACCTTTTTGCATACCCCACCTTTCTTTTTCTTGGCGATTTTCCTTTTGTGCTTGGCATTCATTGGCTCTGGCTAAGCAGTACTTCTCTTTGTGTGACGCAATCCTTTCCTCTCTTACAGTTGGAGTTTCACTCAGAATTCGTTGCCGTTTTCTGTGTTGTCCCTTCTGTTTGGACTCTGCTCAAAAACATGAAAATTATTGGAACAGTTATGACACTCTAAAATTATGTTAACTAGGAAGTCCATTTATAGTTATTCCTTCTCCTAACATAGCAGATGCCTTACACCAGATTTTTCATGTGATTCCTTCTGGCAAATTGGTTGGACGCTGTGATTGACAAGTAGTGAGTGGAGTTGGTGACAGACTTTTTCAAGTGAGCTTATTCAAATATATACGTGGGGAGATAAAATGTTCCTCCCGCCATTTATATATATATATATATATATATATATATATATATATATATATATGGTTTTGGTGGTAGTGTTGGAGCTGGTAAGACGAAGTGACACATGCATATGTTCTGATATGACTACCCTATAATGTGTTTTCAACAGGAGCTGTTCCCCATCCTGGTTTTGGTGGTAGTGTTGGAGCTGGTAAGACGAAGTGAAACATGCATATGTTCTGATATGACTACCCTATAATGTGTTAAAATATAAGAAAAGCACAGTGATATTATTTATTTCTGTATTAAAACTATTAAAAAAAAACATAAAAATTTTAGACATACTGTTAGAAGACAGGCAGGGCTTGTATAACTCCACAGACTCTTTATAAGTAAACTGTTTTCTTTTCAGTCCTGAATGCTCTTCACAAGCTGTAATATATATATATATATATATATATATATATATATATATATATATATATATATATATATATATATATATATATATATATATATATATATATATATATATATATATATATATATATATATATAGACAGTATGTGGCATATATAACATGCACGGGGTAAGGGCAAAGAGTGAGGGCGCCGCCATAGTCTATGTGCCAGGAGCTGTTGTGAAAGCTTCGTGCCTTGGTGCCTTGCTCAAGGGCACATTAGCAATGCCCTGGTGGTAGATTGACCCCTCTCCAGCCACCAGTCCACACTCCATATTATTGTCTTAGTCGGGAATTGAACCTCCAGTAATGTTGAAGTAAGATTCTTATATTGTCATCATGAAGCTTCATGTTGAAGTCTCATCAAAGAAATTTGGACTTCTGCTGTGCCAGTTTACATTTTAGTGTCATGTGATTTTAGTGTGTTTGTAATTGTATTTATCATCTACTTGTTTTCAACAGGAGCTGTTCCCCATCCTGGTTTTGGTGGTAGTGTTGTAGCTGGTAAGACGAAGTGACACATGCATATGTTCTGATATGACTACCCTATAATGTGTTAAAATATAAGAAAAGCACAGTGATATTATTTATTTCTGTATTAAAACTATTAATAAAAAACATAAAAATTTTACACATACTGTTAGAAGACAGGCAGGGCTTTTATAACTCCACAGACTCTTTATAAGTAAACTGTTTTCTTTTCAGTCCTGAATGCTCTTCACAAGCTGTAATTCTATTTGTTGTTATGTTTAGTAAGTTCCCAATTAATCAACCTTACAGTCATACACACATACACTCTAATGTCCATTATTAAAACATATTATAATTAAAAAATTCTGAATAGAAATTAAATAAGAGTTTGCAAAGGAATTTTAGGTTGGCACAGTGGTATAGTGGGTGATTTTAGTCTGTTTCACATTGTATATTAATTTTATGTTATCTACTTGTTTTCAACAGGATCTGCTCCTGATCCTGGTCTGGGTGGCAGAGTTGGTGAGACAAAGCGACATGTGTGCATGTATTCTGATAGGACCACACTATGATGAATTAAAATATGCAGGGACCTTAAAAAAGAGCATTGGTCAATTTTCCTCATTGACATCTGATATTGAAGAGTTGTAACTAAAAGGGGGTTGATTTCACATCGACATGAATAGTGTTATTAATTATTATTACAACAAAAAAGCAGCTAATTTTACACTTACTGTTAAAAGACAGGAGCAATTATGACTCTTTATAAGTAAACTGATGTTTTCAACACTTCATGCCCCTCACAAACTGTAATTCATTTTTTTTTCTCTTTGAGTCCCCAATTACTCAACATTACATTCATACACCCATATGTACTCTAATTATTAAACGTGTCATAGTCAAGTTAAAATACTGTATTCTAAACATAAATTATTTGAGGGTATGCAAAAGAATATTAGTTCGAAGAAATGAACCCAATGGGAGTGTTCCTACCTTCAGATCAGGTGCTACTATATTTTGTTACAATGTAGAAAATAGGGGCTTTCTTTAAGGACCTATAAACACTTGGTACTGGTTAATGACTTGGTCTACTTACACAATACAGGATTACAACACAAGCAAACAGAGTCCACATTAAAATAAAAGTAGACAAGGTTGCATTCATGTTTAAACTGGAACACACACATGCATGCACGCGCGCACGCACACACGCATACACGCACACACACACACACACACACACACACACACACACACACACACACACACTGGTAAATACACTGTTTGAATCCTCCTGTGTCACTGAAGATGTTCACTTTACTAATCATCAC
The DNA here is from genome assembly GCF_040054535.1 of Antennarius striatus. Lineage (NCBI taxonomy): Eukaryota > Metazoa > Chordata > Actinopteri > Lophiiformes > Antennariidae > Antennarius > Antennarius striatus. The sequence goes on along the minus strand of NC_090780.1, from coordinate 12,540,394 downwards.
TACTTGAATTTTGAGACTTATGCTTTTGTTGTCAGTCAAATTGATGTTGAGAGAAATATGTTTTATTTGTCTCCATCTCAGTGTTCCTTTTCAAAAATTAAAAGAATGCAAAAATCGAGAATTTGAAATTTTGAAATGTTTCTTGAATTGTCATTGTGAAATTAAAACTCCTTGAGGCCTTCAAAATGTATAGTAATTTCATATTTTCTTGTTTTTAACAGGGGCCAGACGAGTTGGTGAGACAAAGCAACACGTGTACATGCGTTCTGATATGACCACACTAAAGTGTACAGGGACCTTAAAACAGAGTACAGTATTTTCCGCACTATAAGGCGCACCGAAAAGCCTATAATTGTCTCATAATCCCGTAGTGCGCCTTATAATTCGATGCGCCTTGTATATGGATTAATATTAATATTAGTATTGGTTAAAAACAAGATCGCTAAAAAAAAAAGCAGGCAGTCATGCTGCACTATGTCACCAGGGGGACCCTCAGACAGTATTCAGGCCGTGCCACGCCCCCTAACAACGGTAGTCAAGGGGCGTCGCCGAAGTGCCGACTCTCACGCGTGCTGTTTGACGGCAGAGCAGCCTGCTGAGGAGAACACCGGTGACCGGCTACGATAACGTAGCAAAACATTGGGAATTTTCAACAATTCTATTAATAAAGTTTGACCGACTGACTGATCTCAGTATTTCCCAACTACTGTGGCGCCGGAAATAACCCACTTTAAAGTTAATTGGTCTAAAAAATGCTATTGTCGAGTGTCAGTACTGGAATCTAGTGACGGTCCATTCTATTAGTCTGTGGAAACACACGGAGAAACTGGCATAAAGGTGAATGAAAGACCCTCAACGCTGAACTTCCAGCCTTTTCTGAAATATCAAGAGACAACGGTACCTGGTGTGATGCACTGATCTACAAATGTAGTTGATAGCTCTGGGGGGCGGCGGAGGGGCGCATTCAGGCTTGTGTATTCTGTCTGCAGCGACGCGCGGTGAGATTCACGGCGGTGAGACACCGAGGTTAAAGTCAGTTCTAGGAGTAAAACAGCGTCATATTTGCCAGTAAATTAGCAGCCTGACATTAAAAAACTAGTTAAAAATTGTTTAGACAGCAAATATCTGCACCTCACCTCCGACGGGACTACCGATCTATTTAAACAATATTTAATAAACGAAGACGAACGTCGCTGCTTCAAAGGTCAGATCAGGAAATAATCCGCTCTGTTCGCACTGACTGCACTCGTAATGAATTCAACCAGTTTTTAATGTCAGGTTTTTTAATATGCGTGTTGACTTCTTTCTAAGACGGCAAAGTGATCAAGTGATCAGGTTTCCTTGATGAGGCTCAGAATGGCTTATTGACAACAATAGGGGCCATTCACTGACTAAAGGTACTCACAGTCATGAATGCTCCATCTAGTGGACGGATAGCGCAACTACAGCCACTAGTTTTTTTAAATCTATTTTAATTTTTATTATATGCGCCTTATAATCCGGTGCGCCTTATATATGAAATAAATTATAAAATAAACAATTCATTAAAGGTGCGCCTTATAGTCCACTGCGCCTTATAGTGCAGAAAATACATCTGATTTTGTAGAATAGTGGCTCAATGGAGATTAATTTCACATCGGCTTGAAGTGTATAAATTGTTATTACTACAAAAAAACATAATTTTGTACATACTTTTAGAAGACAGGCAGCTATTACAACTCGAGAGACTCTTCATGATTAAACTGCATTTGTTTTCAACCCTGAATGCTCCTCACAAGCTGTAATTCTATTTATTGGTGTTTGAGTACCCAATTACTCAACATTGCATTCATGCACCCATACAGTCCATTATTAAAATGTATCATAGTTAAGATAGTTAAGACCCTAATATTATTCTCTACTTGTTTTCAATAGGGGGCCGTGCTAATTCAGGTAAGAGATGAAATTTCACCTGCATTATTTTGAGCTAACTGAGCTTTAACTGTACTGTATATCATATATGTATTATTGTGCTAGCCATAGTTATAATGGATATACAGTAAAAGATAAATAAATTTTAAAAATGCGACTGCAAGGGCAGCATGGTGGTGAAGTGGGTAGTGCTGTTACATCACAGCAGGAAGGTCCCGGTTTCAAATCAAAGGACTTGGACATTTCTATGCAGTTAGTATGTTGTCTGGTCAGGTTCCATCTAAGTATTCCAGCTTCTCCACCAAAAACACACAATAAAGGTGAAGTCGTTGCTCTAACATAAGTGTTACTAGTTGTGGTTTTGACCAAGTAACCCATATCCCTATCAGTTGGAATAGGTTCCTGCACCGCAGTGACTTACAGGACACTCTCAGAAAGTGGCTGAATCAATGTACATGTCAGATGTTTCTTAATTTTGATTTTGTTTTCCTGCAGCAAAAGTCTTAAAAACCCCAAATCTCAAGATTATTCAGTCTTTTGATACTGCAGGTAAATTTACTTTTTATTCTCTTTGCAAATTTTTACAGCTGTACTTTCAAAGTTGAATATTGATTTGAAATAATTTAAATGATTGATGGATTATTAAGATTATGATTGACTTAAAATAATACATACATACATACAGTATACACACACACACACACACACACACACACACACACACACACACACACACACACACACACACACACACACACACACACACACACACACACATACATAAATCTTTTTCAGGATTAGATTCAGACTGTAGTAATCCCACAAGGGCATTTTAATTCGCTGTCTAACCCATTAAACTAACTGTAAATGCGTGTAAATGTCCTTACAGACTACGATGTTCCTGCTTTTTTCCCTACTTTCAACGTACCAGTCATGATTACACCACCTCAAAGTGAGTATCTCATCTCATAAGTTTTGAGGTCAAGAAGCAAATTTTTCATGTCCCAGTTACAAAACATTTATATTTTGTTATTACACGTATGGACATTTAAATGACATTTCCATTGACAGTCATGACAAAGGCAAACAGTGTTACTATCGTTACACATGAAATATTTTACATACTTTAAAAAAATTTTTTTATATACTATTTTGATCCCCGAAGGGAAATATGTCATTAATTATGGTTTCAAACAGTCTCAAACATTCTCAAAGACTTATTCATGGTCCTGTTGCATGTCATGTCATTGTTACAACAGTTATGCAAGGCCCTTTCTAATAGTGTGTAGTAATAGTTTAGAAAAGGCTGAATTTCTTTCATGATCTGTAAACACTTGGCACTGGCAAATTACTTAGTCCGTATATGTAACACAAGGTTAACACTACACAATAGGCTTATCACTACACAATATTCAGATTTTTGTTTTACCTAAATTGATGATGAGAGAAAAATAAATTGTTTTTCTCTACATCCATATTCCTTTGCAGTTCCTCTACCTCACAGATTTCTGCTGAAAACTGCAGACCAGTCTCCTCCTCTATGCCTTGATATTTCTGGAATCCGGAAACTACTTCACCACCCGAATAGCGGTCAGTAATGTTCCTCCAAAACCATTTCCCCTCTTACATTTTGTTTTGCATTTGCACCTGTATATAATACATACCTTAAAATTAGTAAATTAGTAGTCCCCCCTCAACCTTGTGAGTAGGGACGGCCCCTTGCTCAAGGGTGCCTCGGCAGTGCTCTGGCCTTTCTATGCAGTTTATGCTGACAGTGAGAGGTGTCAGCTCACCTCTGGGTTGTTGTGTTTTTTGGGCAGGGGTGGGAATCCAACCGCCGATCTCAGAGCATTGGATGACCCACGCTACCGCCCGCTTTACCACTGAACCACTGCCGCCCCAAAATGCAGTTTATGTTCCCCATGCTTTGGTTTGAATTTACTACAATTCAGACATAAATACATAAATACCTCATGACTTACCCCATTATATCCTCATTATATGAAGAGATACTGTATTAACTACAATGCATGGATAATACTGTCAATTTCTTTGAAGTATTTGTTTTAGATATATTAGGGGTAAAATTTTCCAGTGTTAAAAAAAAAGCTAAACTACGTCTTGGCCTAGGCAGCATGGTGGCACAGTGAGTAGCACTGTCACCGCATAGCAGGGCGGTTCGGAGTTCGCGTCCCAATCTTTGTGAAGTTTTCATGTTCTCTCAGTGTCTGCGTGGGTTCTCTTCGGGTACTCCGGCTTCCTCCCAACTCCAAAGAAATGCGCTTCAGGTTAACTGGCATTTCCAAATTGCCCGTAGGAGTGAGTGAGTTTGTGCGTGTTTGTCTGTCTCTATGTGGCGCTGCAGTGCACTGGTGTTGTGTCCTGAGTTTCCCCCGCTTTGCGTCCTAAGCCAGCCTGGATAGGCTCCAGCTACCCGCAACCCGCTACTGTGGATGAAGCAGTATAAAGATGAATGAATGAATGAACAAGGCAGTCACCCCTGAGTTCAAAATTTTACCCTGACCTACTTGCATAGGTCACACATCAAAGCTAGTGTTCTGACCTACTGTCATTGATCAAAGCACTAGCTTTGATCTATGGTCTTACTCACACTGGCATTTCTATCTATCCTGTGCCTGAGTAGAGTGTACAAAAGTTGAAGTTTGACCTTGACCTAGTTTTCTCAAGTTCAAGGTCATCATCTCATTTTCTTCGTTTTTGCTGCTCGAGTAATGTACTTTTTGTTTCATCTTTCTATCTGCAACGGTTGCAAAGAAATTTGGTGGACGGACAGACAGATGAACGAACAGACGAAAATGCAAACACTAACAATTACAAAACATCACTGCTTTGAAGCAGGATGTAATGAATGAATGAATGAATGAATGAATGAATGTCTTGGCCTTGAATTAACACCAGAGAACAGTGCTTTTATCTATTCATGATAAAACCAACTAAAAGTACAGTACCCCCTCGTTCCTCACGGTTAATGCATTCCAGGAACCACACGAGATTAAAGAATTCCGCAATAGAGCGATGAGCCATTTATCTTATTATTTACGGTAATTTAAACATTTATGACCCTCCCCATACTGATATTAAACCACGTTCTGTCTGTATTACCTTTTTCCCACAGTCTTATTGACTGTTTAAAGCACTTTTGTGTCTCACGTAAGTCCGAGACTCACGGAACGGAGTGCACTTCCGGATGCCATCAGCCAATAGAATGATCGTACGGTGTCTCGTGACTGCCTACCAAAAATCCATGATGAGGTGAAGTTGCGAGCTTTAATGCGTGAATGTGCAAGGGCGCACTGTACTACAGTACCTTTAGTTTGGTTATATTTTGAATGAAAGGTTTAATTTGCAGTATATTTTACACTGCTGAGTGATATTTTATTCAAGCAGATGATCAGTGCACTTTCAATGTACAGACAGTTACTGACGCACTTGTTTTCTTTTGTACTAGAGCTGACCGTGAATGGTGAGCTTGATGCAGTAAACAATGGAGGCTTCAGAAGGTTTGGCATTCACTTGAAGAATGATCACTATATTGAGGTTCACCCCAAGGAAATCATTACACGACAAGGACACACAGTAGAAATCCACAGCGGACAAGATCTTCTTACTTTTGGAAGGTGATATATTTATTCATTTATTTGTTTATTAACTTATCTATCTATCTATCTGTCTGTCGGTCTGTCGGTCGGTCGGTCGGTCGGTCGGGCGGTCCGTCGGTCGGTCGGTCCGTCTGATGGATGGATGGATGGATGGATGGATGGATGGATGGATGGATGGATGGATGGATGGATGGATGGATGGATGGATGGATGGATGGATGGATGGATGGATGGATGGATGGATAGATAGATAGATAGATAGATAGATAGATAGATAGATAGATAGATAGATAGATAGATAGATAGATAGATAGATAGATAGATAGATAGATAGATAGATAGATAGATAGATAGATAATCCTGGCGGAAATTGCACATATCCACTGCTCAGGCATTCATAATGAATAAAAGCTGTATAAACACCAGGGAGAAGAAGAAACACTGACACCACAAGACATACACTACACTACATACAATACACTAACAGACACATACAGTACTAACAGGACATATATTAAACTCAAATATAAACACAGTATAAGCCGCAAAAACATCCAGGAAGGATGCGACTCGCCTCAAAAAATTTGCATTTTAAGACACAGACACACAAACTGGTATACAGACATCCCTTATTACATCCCTTATTACATGATGCGAGTGGAATTTGAGACAACAAACTTCAAAGTTATTTGGGGTGAAAGGGGGTTTCAGGCCCACATATAAAGTTATTAATAATAGTGAGTATAATATTGAAGCTTTAACATACAAGTATAAATTATTTTTAATTCATGACAGCGAAATATTTATAATTAGTGTAAATTTACAATAGCAGTTGTAATTTACAATTAGCTGACAGTGCTGCACACATTGCCGCTGCACATGGCATTTACTACTTTGAATGACAAGTGTTTGATTGACATTCTCCTACCAGGGTAGAGTTAATTAACATTACTGACAGTAATGATGATCACATTATGTGTTATTCTGCAGTGCGACAGTCATTAGGCGGGACAAAGAAATCGACATTACAGTGGGAGACACAAGACTGGTTATTTTAATTCATGATGAAGGTGGAGAAAAACTCCTCTGGCCGGTTTTAAAGCAGCAGCCATCTGACACCAATGTTACCGGAGTTTTAGGTGGGTTTACAGACTGGATTGTCTTGTTTGATTTAACAGCAAATCAACAATAAGCATGTTGTGCTGTGTGTCTTATGTGTCAGCTTTTCGGTTTTATTGCTTGTCTTTTGTGTATCCAGCTCTGCAGCCAGCAGTTTATGAGGAAGTGCAGCAAACTCCCTCTGCAAAGCTTAAGATCAACAACCAGGAGATTGATGTTACCAGGTACATTTACCTCTGTATCAGTATATAAATACTGATCTACAAATATCCATGACCATTTCTCTCTTTGCATTGCAGATCCAATGCTGTTGACTACACTGTTGTCCCCACTGTGTTGCTGAGCTGCTGGCTCATGCCAGCTGAGTCCGCCCTGCAGAGAAGCCTGAATGATTTTATTGTTACAGAGCTTTAAGAGGAAAACAAGTCGAATAACTTCAAAAGACTTCATTTAAATAAAAATGAAGCAAACACCAAATCATCATGGAGAGATATTGTCGACCTTTTATGAAATAAAAACAATAGTCCTGTGTACCCTTGATTGTCTGATGAAATTAATAGTCATTACCTTATTTTGCAACTTGTTCAATTATTTTGAATAATTCATGGATTTCCAATTTGATTGAAATATGTAGGACATATTAAAGCAGGAATGTTGAGCCAGGTGATATCAAACTCAGTCACAGAAGAGAACAAAACTAAGCATTAGTATTTATTGAAAAGCAAGTTTAGATTCTCTGTGAATGACGTGTTACAGCTAATTAATTTCACAGTAATGACAACTTAACTGCTCTAAATAACATCTACTAAAATAGAATAGAACCAATTCCACAGAAAGCTGACCTAAATTATAGATAAAATACATATCACAGACACATTTCTCTCTAATTCTCTGTGAGCAGTGTTTCACCAAATCTTTCGAGTGAAAGATTTTTTCGAATTTTTTTGTTTTGTTTTTTTAAATCACAGTGATTCAAAAACAGAAAAAAAATATTTCATAAACTGCCATCCACTCCACAACACTCCTGATTGTGTCTGTGTCTGTGCTCTCATCCAGAGCAACAAAATATCCATTCCCTGTATTCATCTATCCTCTATCCATCTATCCATCTATCCTATATCACAATCTTCTTGTTAACAGCCGCCTACCTGCCTTTGGGTCATGGGTCAGCTGGAGCCTATCTGAGCCGACTACAGGCGATAGGAGGGGTACATTCCAGTTACTCATTCAGGTCCATACAAATGACAAACACACACGCACACACACTCTGCAGTGTGACCAATTTACCTGCATGTTTTTGTAGGTGGCAGGAAGCAAAGTAAACTCATGCCGACCTACAGACATGGGTAGAATGTACATACTCCCCACGGAAAGGAATCGAGACCAGAAGTTATGAAGCAACAGCGCTACCCACTGCACCACCTTGGCGCCAGCAAGGGCTTGACCTTTTTTCCTTCAGCTGTTCTGATCAGTAGCGTCCTAGCGTCAAAATTCAGCAACAGAATTTCTGCTAAGACCTAAATTCAAAAGTGTTTGTTTTTTGTCCGGAGAGTAAGGTCACACATTTCATGCACTGCTTCACAAAATTCTTGGTAGATGGCCAAGTCGATTGCACTATTTGTTTTGTGACAGTTAAAATAGTTTCTTGTTTTGCTTTTGTGAACGTAGCTTTCTGTCATACCAACTCTATTTAAACCCATCTGCAGGTTCTGGGGTTTTGTCTCATAGTTCTACTGTTAAAATTGTTTAGTGAACATCACATCAGCTGCACAAACAAGACCTCTTGTGACTGCTGTCATGAAGTTCTTTAAAGTGAGTAGATGAATGCTAAACTGTGATTAGATATCAGTAGCGTCTCTTTCCTTGAATTAAACAATGAAAAACTCCGGTGAATTCTGGGCATTCTAGCACCTAGTTAACACTGGCATTCTCCATATTTTATGAATGTGCATGAGATAAAGATTTGAAGCAAATAATAGAGAACTTGGTATGAAATTGACAAATTTTCCAGACATGAGATAGAAGCAGGAACTCACACATCACACTGCACAGTTGTGCTGAGAATCTTCACAAATATTGCCACAATATAAAAAAATATAATATTAAATACAAAAGCATAACCAAAAAGCCCAGATCTATTCCTACATTGAAAAAAATTGTCATTTCAGGTAGATTTGAGTTCTGAAGCTTTTAGCTACAGCAATCTGTTTGTGGACGTGCACAAAAATACTGACCACGTTTGCTGTCAGAATATTGCCTCACATTGATTGAGAAAACACACAATAGATGTTGTTTTTTCCTTGGGTTTTGGCACATTTCCAGAAAGTGACAAGACGGTAGGAGTTTTGTATGTTGTGGTGCATTATGCGGTCTAACCAGTTGAGCTTCTCTTCTCATGCTTCATTGTATTATGGGATTGTACAGTCAAAGAATTGCGTCATAATGCAGGTCAGAGTATATGGCTTCTAATGAGGGGAGGTGATAAGACTGTCCAAGATTACGCTCAACATGAAGGATCTTTGCCAAATCCACATAACAAATCAAAGAGCTATCATTTCAGCTAAGTGTTAACTGGGCTTAAATTCCAACTGTGTCTATGAAGTTACTTTAACTCAGTGCTCAAAGTGAAGTGCTGCTTGAAAATATATGTTGTGGACTTTGAGCTATCAAGGTCAGGCTGGTTACTCTGTAATGAAGGATTCAGGAGAGTTTTCCAGATTATGCAGATTATGACACATGGTGGCTGAGAAGACATGTACAGAGAACGAGACTGAGATAGATAAATAGGGGGAGAGGGGGAGAGAGAGAGAGAGAGAGAGAGAGAGAGAGAGAGAGAGAGAGAGAGAGAGGCAGAGGGAGAGGGAGAGAGGGAGGGAGGAGCTACCTATGAGTCAGAATAGTGACATGTGCGTGGTTCAATTTTTACATGACTCAAATACTTCTTGGAAACTTCAGCTCTCTGTACAACAGGACGAGCCATGGAGCAGACACACCTCAGAGTGGATTGCTTACAGTGGATTAACAAACGCCGTAAGTGATCTGGACTGTGTTTCTATAAGAATGTTAATGTGACGTCTATTGTATTATGAATATATGTAATAATGCTGCTTACCTATCCAATTGACAGTAACCATGACTTTGAGAATCACAAAATTATTGGTGCTTGTATAAAAGAAAACTTATGAGGAAGAAACGAGAATAATCCAGCATTCAGATTCTTCTCCTGACTTCAGGTATAACATGTACAAGTCCTGAAATGAGTTTAAGTATAAACTAGAATACATAGTTTTCAAGTACTCACAAGTCCTAAACTAATAAACTATGTCCCTTGTGATTATTCTATTATGCTGTTTATAATATAATAATATTATTAGTGTGTATGTAAAAGCAGGCTTTATCTTTTAAGGTAGAACTGATAATGAACAGTTTGTCATCTGATGGCATGACGGGATTATTATCTCTTCCAAGAAGGTTGTGTGTTCACTCAGGTCCATTTGTTTGTTGGTTGGAGGATATCACTGGGTCAGAAGAGACCACATTAAATGTTGGTACAGACATTGATAGAGATGAAGCTACAGGATTTTTTTCAACTTTTATTTCTTAATCTTCATTTCCAGTTATTATTTTTTAATCACAATAATGCACTCATCTTGAAGAAAATGGTGTTATGGTCAGGAAAGGAACCCTAAAGGACCAAAGTAGCAGGAGTGGAGTAAGGTTAACAATAATTTTTTATGGTAGTGCCGGAAAACATTCAAATGGATGCAGGGTGAAGCTGGCTGCACAGTGCTGGAGAGAGCTCAGGGAAAGAGGATGAAGAGGCAGCAAATAGGTGGTTAAAACACAAGTTAGTGGGGTTGGTCCACATGAAGAAAAGGGCTAAATAAAGCTCAACTGGAGAAGCCCTACTGAACACGACTCTCAAGGTGAAAAAGTAGGCTAGCCCCGATTCCTTCACGCACCAGCCCCACACGCCAATGAAAGACGGGAGAACAGAAAAGTAAAAGACAACTACAGCCACAGAACACAACCATCAAAAACAGGTTCAAATAAAAATCGGGAGCCAACTGATTTGAGCCGTGGTGTTTTACAAATCTGGTGACCATCACATAACTGCTAACTGGCTGTGACTTTGACTTTAGATTAGTCTGGACTGAATTAAAGGCTCATCAAGCCTTGTGGGGCAACAGTATGTTAGTGAGTTCCTGATTAGTTTTTGGATTAAGTGGCTGACTGTTTTTGATATAACTTTAGATAACTTTTTGTAGTTAAGCTTTTATCCAAATGTTAGATTGTAGAGCCTCTACAAGTTTCATGTGTAGGTCAAATTGTAAGTATGACCATCAAATTAACGTGAAGAGGTGAGAGAATTCCTTCTCAAATATAGTGGAATGGGGAAAAAAGTAGTTTGAAATGAATACTGAGGTGCCTCAAATAACTCTAAATTTCACTTTAGAGCATCCATCCATCCATCCATCCATCCATTTTCAACAGCTTATCCGGGGCTCGGTCGCGGGGGCAACAGTCTCAGGAGGGATGCCCATACTTCCCTCTCCCCAGACACCTCCTTCAGCTCCCCCGGGGGGATCCGAGGCGTTGACAGAGACATAGTCCCTCCAGCATATCTTATGTCTTCCCCGAGGTCTCGTCCCGGTAGGACATGCCTGGAACACCATCCCAGGGAGGCGTCCAGGAGGCATCCGAAACAGATGCCCGAGCCACCTCAGCTCGATGTGAAGCAGCAGTTCTACTCTGAGCTCCTCCCTGGTGACTGAGCTCCTCTTCCTATCTTTAAGTGTGCGCCCAGCCACTCTACAGAGGAAACTCATTTCAGTCGCTTGTATCAGGGATCTGGTCCTTTCGGTCATGACCATAGGTGAGAGTAGGAATGTAAATTGACTGGTAAATCGGGAGCTTCGTCTTGCGACTCAGCTCTTTCTTCACCACGACAGACCTATACAGCGACCGCATCACTGCGGAGGCTGCACCGATCTGTCTGTCAATCTCACGTTCCATACTTCCCTCACTCTTGAACAAGACCACAAGATACTTAAAGTCCTCCACTTGGGACAAAGACTCTTTACCGACCTGAAGAGGGTACACCACCTTTTTCCGGTCAAGAACCATGGCCTCGGATTTAGAGCTGCTGATCCTCATCCCACTCGCGTCACACTCATTTGCAAACCATCCCAATGCACCCTGAAGGTCCAGGTTTGAGTCCAACAGGACAACGTCATCAGCGAAAAGCAGAGATGAAATCATTTTGTCCCCAAATCCTTTGATCCTGACTGTGCCTAGAAATTCTGTCCATAAAGATTATGAACAGAACCGCTGATAGAGAGCAGCCCTGCCAAAGTCCAACATGCACCTGGAACAGGTCTGACTTACTGCTGGCAATGCAAACCATGCTCTGGCTTCGGTCATACAGGGACTGGACAGCCCTCAGCAAAGGGCCCTGAACCCTATACTTCCAAATCACTCCCCACAAGATACCACGGGGGACACAGTCGAATGCCTTCTCCAGATCCACTAAACACATGTGGACTGGTTGGGCAAACTTCCATGAACCCTCGAGCACTCTATGGAGAATGTAGAGCTGGTCCAATGTTCCGCGACTGGGATGAAAACCGCATTATTCCTCCTGAATCCGCGGTTTGACTATAGGTCTAATCCTCCTCTCCAGTATCCTGGAATAGACTTTCCCCAGGAGGCTGAGGAGTGTGTTCCCCTATATAGTCCCCAAGGAGAACAACTGAGTCCTCAGTAATAGCACTATTTAGTACCCCTCCCAGGAACTCCAAGAAGGCCGGGATTAATGCAATTTCCTCCGGGATTATTAAAGTATCTATCTATCCATCTATTCCACACTGCTATTTGGCCCGTAGGCTGAAACAACAGTGAGACACCTTACCCAACCCAAAGGTGTACGGAGGTGACCCTCTCATTTACCGGGGTGACCTCCAACATATGACGGCTGAGCTGTGGGGCTATAAGCAAGCCCACACCAGCCCGCCACCTCTCACCTTGGGTAACATCAGAAAAGTGGAAAGTCCAGCCCCTCTAAAGGGTTTGGTTTCCAGAGCCCAAGCTGTGGGTGGAGGTGAGCCCAACTATATCCAGTAGGTACCTCTCAACCTCCCTCACAAGCTCTGGCTCCTTTCCCCCCAGCAAGGTGACGTTCCATGTCCCTATAGCTAGACTCTTTGTCTGGGGATTGGGTCATCAAGCCCCATGCTGACGACTGCCACCCAAAACACGACGGCACCCGTCTCTTACGGTTTCCTCGGTGGGTGGTGAGTCTATCGGAGATTGGGCCCATGTCATCCTTTCAAGGCCCGGCCACCAGGCGCTCACTTACGAGCCCCAACCCTGGGCCTGGCTCCAGGGTGAGGCCCTGGTTGCGCCATACTGGGTAACGTCACAGTCCTTGATATTTTACTTGTCATAGGGGCTTTACTAAAGCTCTTAGTCTGGCCCGTCACCCAGGTCCTGTTTGCCAAGGGAGACCCTAGCAGGAGCATAAAGCCCTTGACAACATATACAGGCCTGTAGTAGTTCCTGGGATCATTCAGGCACTCAAACTCACCCACCACGATAAGGTGGCATCTCTCGGGGGAGAGCAGTATATTGTGTATACTACCTGTGTATAAATATATACAGTATATATTTAGAGCAGTATTGTGTCAATACACATCATTGGAAACACACATAAATACATTAACCTAGGCCATTAAAAAACTGTAACATCGACTGTATTTCGTTATCTGGAGCAATAACATAAATCTTTGTCTCAAGTTGGTTCTGTCCTTGATGATGTGCTGTTTGTTCTCCAGGCTGACGTCATGAGGACCAGGAGGACGTTTGGAGAAAAATGACATAGGACTCATTCTCCAGAGCTTCCTCCAGCAACATGTTTCTTCTTGGGTGGACCATTTGGTGTGTTTTACTGGCTCTGTGTGAGTTGACCTGGGGTTTGGAGGTTTCTGGATATGGCAGTGATGAAGTCATATGTCCACAGGTACATTAAGAGACACTGCAGTACAAACATTTTTCTTTGTTGACAGATCACACTTCTAATTTCCTTTAGACTGTGGCCTGCTTTGACATTTTAATTTCCTTTTTAACAGTTTGTTTGTCATTCTAACATACAAGTTACAACCATATAAAGGGTTAAAGCTATTTGCCATCTTATCACAATATAGGCTTATGAAAAGCAAATATTTAAGCCTCGCACTGAAAATAAATCATTGTCCTGCTCATAATAAATATGTCCATATAGTTTCTCTATGACTGCACCTCAGAAGATGAGATGTCTCTTACAATAGCAGACAGAGAGGATGTGGAGGTCAAAAACTTGAACCCACACATCAAGCTCTGCTGTAAGGACAAAGATCTGTGCACCATATGTCTGTGGATAGACGCAGACATCAACATCCACCCAGATGGAGACGTGGAGGATGAAGGCTACCCTTGGTCTGAAGAGGAGGATTATCATGAGGACACAAGGAATCCTAAAGGTACAAACTTGATCCCAGCTATTGATTTGCCTTAATGATGACCCTGACAGTCTCTCCCAAGGTAACTCAAATTATTGTCTAATAGTAATAAGAGGAAATTTATTTCTTACATCAACCAAGATTTGATGACAGTCAGCTCCTGGAGAGAAGGCAATGTTAGGGAAATTATTGAATGAACAAACATGGAACAATATTATTAATTATTCTCTCATGTGAACATTTGTTGAAAAGCACAACACAATATCAATACTGCATTTCAATTTATTTATTCATTTGTCTATCAATTCAGAAACGTGGTGAAAATATTTGATTTGAATCTAATAGAGGAACCAAACTGTGTCTGCCTTAGGCCCCGTCCACGCGATGATGGATTTTTTTTAAATGCAACTTTTTTGTTGCATTTACGCCTTCCATCCAAACGACAATGCAGATATCCGGAACGAAAATGCAACTTTTCGAAAACGTTGGCCGAGGTGGATTTTTTTAAAAACGCTGGGTCTTGCCTGCGACGAAAACCTCTGTGACGTCATATTTATGTGCCCGTGTTTTCTGACAACAAAATATGTAGGATTCCTATTGGATAAAATTTGACTCAATACTGCCACCAAATGGTTTGGCATGCTTATAGCCATCTTCGTAAACGCACTGATGCGTTTACGTGTGGACGGAGATTTTTTTGAAAACGCTGTCGTGTAGACGCAAATTGTTTTCGATGCGTTTTTAAAAAGTTGCGTTTTTAAAAAAATCCATCATTGTGTGGACGGGGCCTTAAAAACAAAAGAATACTCTGGGAGTGCAGACCTTCTATATTAAAAACCAGAGAATGTGTCACAGGCAGATTTAATTGTGGTTATAAATAGTATTAATAAGTGAGTTTCACACGAGAACCTTTGGGCTGCTTTGACAGGGTTTGACAGGGGTTTGCTTTCTCTGACTGCTGTTTAATTATCCAAGATGTGTTCAGGTTTTTAAAAAAAAGATTCACCTGTATTTAGGAATGATGAAGACTGCAACAACATGCAGATTCACCTCAGCTTTTAACCAGAGCTGTTTAATTAATCCACTTGACTTTAAGAAAGTTTCTTGAAAATGTTTTGCCTCTCATCCAAGAGGCTTTGTGAGTTCTGAAGGTGGCTGGTTTTGTCTCATCTTATTAAACCAGTGGGGTGTGGTCACTGCTATTCACACTTCAACGGCCGTAGTTGAAACCCGTCTGGTTCCTAAACAATGGTTGATGGGGGTACCAGGGGGTGTCAAACGGGGGTCGTTGAAATGCGAGTTTCACTGAGCCTTTGTACAGTAATGAGGGTCATTAGCATGAGACATATCTTCTTCTTCTGCTTTCGGCTTTTCCCTTCAGGGGCCGCCACAGCAAGTCAGTTGCCTCCATCTAACCCTGTCTTCTGCATCCTCTTCTCTCAAACCAACTACCTTCATGTCCTCTTTCATTACATCTGTAAACCTCCTCCTTGACCTTCCTCTAGGCCCCCTGCCTGGTCTACCAATATATTCACTATCTCTCCTCTGGACATGTCTAAACCATCTCAGTCTGGCCTCTCTGACTTTATCTCCAAAACTTCTAACATGTGCTGTCCCTCTGATGTACTCATTCCTGATCCAATCCATCCTGGTCACTCCCAAATAGAACCTCAGCATCTTTGTCTCTTCTACCTCCACCTTTATATCCTGTATTTTCCTCAGTGACACTGTCTCTAGACCAAACAACATCACTGGTCTCACCTTTCCTTTCATTTTAGCTGAAACTCTTCTATCACACATCACACCCGACACTTTCCTCCACCCGTACCATCCTGCCTGTACACGCTTCTTCACTTCTTTTCCACACTCTCCATTGCTCTGGACTGTTGAGCCTAAGTACTTAAAATCCTCCACCTTCTTGATCTCTTCTCCTTGTAAACTCACTCTTCCACTTGGGTCCCCTCTCATTCACACACCTGTACTCTAACCTTCATTCCTCCTTTCCAGGACAAACCTCCACCTCTCTAGCTTCTCCTCCACATGTTCCCTGCTCTCACTGCAAATCACAATGTCATCTGCAAACATCATAGTCCATGTAGATTCCTGTCTAACCTCGTCTGTCAGCAAGACAAGAAGGGGCTCAGAGCTGATCCCTGATGCAGGCCCACCTCCACCTTGAACTCCTCTGTCACACCTACAGCACACCTCACCACTGTCTTACAGCTGTAGCATGAGATGAATATGCTAGGATATTCATTTTTGGGAGTTTCAAAAGGACCTGATTGTAAATGAACAAAAGGTGGTGTCGCAGACCACCCCCCGTTCACAGATGGCTCCTCCACTTTGATGTGGATGGCTTCTTTTACTCATCTCTTAAACCATCTGTCTTCCCTGTCAAAGATCTGAACATCAGTATTCTGAAGTGAGTGTCCCTCTTCCTTGAGGTGAAGGAAGACTACTGAGTCCTGACCTATTGAGTTGGCTCTTCTGTGTTGGGCCATATAGTATAGTGGTTGTTTGGTTTCCCCTATGTAGACATCTGAGCATTCCTTGCTGCATTTGACTGCATATACCAGACTGATCTTCTGACTGTGTGGTGTTGGGTCTTCCTCCTCATTTTTTCAGACACTCCAGACAATTATGGGATCACTATACAGTTACGCTTGATCTCCTTCTCTTCCGTCTTCACTGGGTTATTCTCCTTTCTGGATCTTGTGTGAGCCTTCACAAAGGTCCAGTCAAGATATCCACGGAGTTTTCAGTGCCCCTTTTAGGTGTTGGTGTTCTTTTACCTGGTCTTGGGTACTGGTTGGTAGCTTGTCAGCCCCATTTTGCAGGTATGACGCCAAGCTTGTATTCCAGTGCATGGTGAGAGTCAAAAAGTAGCTACTGCTCCATGTGTCCGTGTGACTTCTTTCATCTTTTATGCAGACCTCACAATCCAAAAAGGGTAATCTCTTGTCCTTTACGTCCTCTCTGGTAAACTTGATGTTGCTGCCTGCAGAGTTGCTGTTTACTGTGAAAGGTTGCACCTCATGGATTTTGATCTTGACCCATTGTTCCGTTGAACAAGGTCAGGGCCCTGTGATCCACTTCTTCCATGTACAGATTGGCCACACTAGGAGACAACAGCGAGCCCATGGAACATCCCCGTTTCTGCGTATAGAAGCTCCCTCTGTACTGTAAAGAGGTGGTGTTTAGGCAGAGGCCCAAAAGTTGGAAGATCAACGGCCCCCCTTTGACACCCCCTGGCACCCCCATCAACCATCGTTGAGGAGCCAGACGGGTTTCAACTAAGGTCGTTGAAATGTGAATAGCACTGACCACACCCCACAGGGTTAATAAACTGGGACAAGGCCAACCACCTTCAGAACTGACAAAGTCTCTTGGATTAGAGCGAAATGTTTTCAAGAAACTTTCTTAAAGTCCAGTGAATTTATTTAAAAAGTTTTGGATAACCATGGCCTGGATAACTGAGAACCTGCACAGCTTCTCAGCTTTTAACAACTTTGCTCAAGAGCCATCTCTATAAAAAACGTGTCATCAAAATCAGTTGACAGCCAAACAAACTTAATGAAAGAATATAACCGCCTTAAACTCTCCTTGGCAGCAGGCAGGATTGTATTCAAAAGGCATGGTATTCACACACACATGCACATACGTGCATGCACAAGCACACACACAAACACACACACACAAACATATGAGGATAATAAAAATAATTAATATCTGTCTGATCTTTTAACTGTGGATTTAGAAATACGATTAATTACTGGTCTTAAAGGTCAAAGCTCTTTTATGAATTATTTGTCAAACCCTTGTACTGTTTCTATTGCAACAGCATCAGTGACAGTGTGTTATAGCACAGCAGCTACCATGCCTCTGTGCAAGAAGGTGGAGTTTACAGTCAACCACACAGATTCTCCTCTGCAAAACCAAGCAAAGGTACCACAGATTCCATCTACCGTCTACAGAAATATATTAATTGCATTCAGTCACTTCAATATAAAAATGTGTGTGTGTGTGTGTGTGTGTGTGTGTGTGTGTGTGTGTGTGTGTGTGTGTGTGTGTGTGTGTGTGTGTGTGTGTGTAGATATCTGTAGTAATCGCCAAGCCAACTGGGATTTCCTTTGGCAGCCGTGTGATTGTTTACACCTTACCATCACATCTACTTCGAGAAGTTCTCGTTCCTTCTCTCACTGACGGTGAGCCTCAGTCTCAGTGTCTTCTGCTGTGCAGTACTGCAGCAGTGGCTGAATCACTGTATTTTCTGTCTTCAGTGTGCTCCCATGATCAACAGGAACAACTGAAAGAATGTCGTGGTAATTCAACGCCACCTGACAAATGTAATTCCTTCTCCTGTTTTACGTCGGTATGAAGACATGAACACAGTCTTGTCCTTCCAGTGCCAAGACTCAAGAGTGTGATCAACCAGGAGACAAATGAGGTGGAGCTGCTGTCTGCTGATGGCAGTGAGACTCTTCCCTCTGTGTGCATTCAGCATGAGCACAGCGGGAGATGTCAGGTCAGTGACTTACTGAATATCAGGCAGGAAATTTGGTGGTAGTCAATCTTTAATATATATGTTTGTATTTAAAATGCTTTGATAATATATTATCACGTACTTATTGACTATATTTGTATTAGTCATCTGAAACAGAAGCTAATTTGAATCTATTTTTCACTGCTGGTGTCTTTAAGGCATGATGTGTTCACTGTTTCTTTGTAGAGATGGAACAGCACAACAGTCCCGTTGTATGCTGTGACCAGCTGCATGTGTTTTCAGGTACTGTCATCACAGTTACTGTACTTACGGCCATCATAGCAGTGCTTCCTCCACACAGGACCTACATGTCTGATGTGTTTGTGGTTCTAGGTGTGGGATAAGGACAGTGAGACTTCAAGGCGCTCTCGAAGCTGCCCCTTCAGGAACTCAGGTGACGTCTGTCTGATCTGAGTTCGCAAAAGGAAGGTTGGGAAGTTTACCCCTGGCATGCTAATGTTTCCTGCCTGTCCTTTCCAGATTTCTCCTGGAGAAATGTGTGGCAGAACGTGTCAGTGTCTGTAGACCAGGGTCAAACAAACGACCAACACTTATTGCTGTGGTGGAACCTGTCTGCTCCCTGCAGGCTGGAAGGAGAAGTGTGGCCCTGCCACAAAGTGAGCAGCTGCCAGGAGATCAAGGGCTTCAGACAACAGCTGACAAATGGCACATGGAGACAAAACCTCAAAGGACAGTGGGTGAGAGAAATACATTTTTTCAAGTGGGACTGCATTTGTTTCAAATCCCATAAATATAAAACCTCGTATTTCCAGCTATGCTGTAACAATTCATCAAATGGTACTGAAAATAAAAAATAAAATAAAATAAAGTGCTGTGATGACACAACATTAGAATTTATTTATGATAGATTTACAACTGTGCCCTCTTCAGGAGAAAACAGGAGTCTTTAAAGACATTGACCTTCAGTTCGGCCTCTGCGTGATGGTAAAAGCAACCATTCACCCGCCACCTATATATCATTATATTACATACCTGTTGTCATTAAAGCTATTTGATGTTATTCATATAGGTTGAAGTAAAGGGAATGGAAGCAAATCTTGGTCCATTCTGCTATAACAACACTGAGAGGACGCGTTGGAGTCTCTTGATAGTTTGTCTTTTGCTGCTGGCCTGCGCGACTGTGCTCATATCCTGTTTGCTTCATGCATTTGTCAAGAGTAAGAATTATTACTTTTCCTTTTTGCAAGAAATTATATTAAAATCCAGGAGATGGAAATAGTTATCAAACACAAAAATGACAGAGGAGTATCTAATACCCATATATCTGCTGTCCTATTGTATATTTACTCTTTTTTTAAATTTTACAGAATGGGTGTGGAGCTGGCGTCATGGTGGATTTGTAAAAAGTGAGCATCGTTTACTTCTGATAAAGAAATCATAGAATCTTGATGGAAAAATAAAACTGACAGTTGTGTCGTTGTTTTTCTTGTCTAAAGTAGGCAGACGGCATCATGTGGTGCTGCTGAGCCCTCCAGATATGGATGATGGTGTATCTGAGTCGGTGTGTCAGCTGGGCTCCCTGTTGTGCAGCCGGGGCTTCAGTGTGTCGGTGGACCAGTGGAGCAGGAAGCAGCAGTGCAGGCAGGGGCCCCTGCCATGGCTCCACTCCCAGCTGCTGGAACTGGACAACTGTGGCGGCAGAGCTGTGCTTGTGTTGAGCCGCAGAGCCTTGGAGAGAGCAGACGAATGGACTCTTAGGAACAAAGACGCTATGAAAACAAAGAGTGAAGAGAAGGGTCAACCTCAGCCGGGCTCCCCTTACTCTGATGTGTTCATGGCCTCCCTGTTCCTCATCCAAGCAGACCGGCAGCTGGGCAGAGCTGGAAAACGTTTTCTGCTGGTGAATTTGGACTCTAATTTATGCAGTGAGAAGAAGATCCCAGAACCCCTTCAGGGTCTGACGCTGTTCCAGCTTCCTGCTCAGACCAAAGCTTTCCTAACTGAACTGACTCTGTGAGTGACAGGTGGACTAAAAACAAAGCAGACCTTCAGAACAACATCTTCAGATATTTTCACACTGTCCATACTGTGGAGATGTCAAATGTCATGCTGACCATTTTTCTTGGTGTGCAAATGAAAGACAGCTTTTTTCCAAAAGAAACGCTATTCAGAGGACACCTGCGAGGCCGGTCGTGTTGTTATTATGTTAAAAAAAACCCAAATCGATAATGTATGAATAACAATCTCAGCAAAGTTCAACTTTAATCTATGTTGGAAATTTTTACACCTTGAGCACATTATTTTGACTGTAGATGTTAACCCTCTTTTCAGTATAGTTTAATCATTATATCAATGTCTGTACGGTCATCTTAAGCTTAACTTTAAAGGCTTTTATTTATTGCATTGAACAGAAGTTTTACTTGTTGTGATATGTTTTTAATGTTTACAACAGTAATGGGGTTTTAGAACATCCACCAGACCTGTCGTTGGTATGAACTCGTTGCTTGTTTTTGGCCTCTGGTGGGAAGAATGTAAATGTCTTTACCTCAGACCCAACAGACTGGTTCTGTCAACAGCTGTCTATAAATACTCAGGCCTGCTCTTATTTTTAACGGGAGTCAAATCTCGGCTTGTGATTGGCCAGTGCCTCGTGAGGCCGGTGAATGTCATTGGTCGCTGCTGTGACGCTGATGAGCGGCTGGAGCGTCTTCACGCGTGTGACAGCCGTGTGGATTGAAGTCAGGCTCAGGTAAAACAGACCCGCTCCTTCAATCTGGTTTTGGTTTGAATTCATTTTAATTCTCGGTGTGTTCACTGTTCCAGGATCACTTTATTCCGTGACTTCATCTATAAGAATGTGCCATGTGTCTCACATAAACGGTGCTTACGTGACGTCGACCCCACGCATTTATTGTCAAACACATAGTACAAGTGTATAGTAAAGTTAAGGTGTTAAAACAAAGATCACAGCCACAGAATTACAAAATATCTTGAAAAAAATTCGTATGCAACCAACAAGCAGGATTAAAAGTATAGATGATCATAAACCCGAAAAGAGACTTCAACTGCATGTGAAGGATAAATATATAACCTAAACTTCTGTGTTGTTTTAATGTTTGTATTGGACCCTGTCTGGTGATCATGTGTCAGAGGGCAGCAGCAGTGGACACCAATGGAAGAGAAAAATTTAAGCAGTAATTTAAAAAAAATAAAAACAACTTTTGTACAAGTAAAACTCGTTAACTTATTAACACTTATGTTTACTTACAAGTGTGCAGCAGCATTATTACTTAATATAACCTGGTTCAAAAGTAGATCAACCTCAGTACTGAAAATGAGAAGCAGCACGTTGATTATTATTTAGCGTGGCGCTAACATGAGATACTGTCGATTTTGTGGAATTTTGGATTACAACATCATATTTTTTAAAATCATATTATTTTTTATTTTATTTTTTAAAATCATATTAGCATGTTTAATTGAGAGTTTTTAATCCCCTGAGCCTCAACTAACAGAATAATCATTTCTCTATTCATGCTGATGCATAAGGAATTATGGGTTCTTAGCTAAGCTACAGTACATTCTAGGATCGATTGATTGACTGAAGGGTTGAAGCTCTCTGAAAAACCCCTTATGTCTTATTTTTTTCTTATTTTTGCAGCAACCTTTTCCTATTATATATGTTGTCTGCCTTGAACGTTAAACAGACCCGGTGATATTTTGGGAGAGATATTTTTTCTTCTGGTTCTGATGGGAGTGATGGGGTTACGGAGATCTAAGAGGAACTTGCTGCAAGCTGCTTGGCTGTGTTATTTGGTGGCTGTTCAGGTACACTGCTGTCCAGACCCCTGCAGTAAGTGCTCAGGCCCAGAAAATGAGCAGTGTGAGGAATGCAAGGCTGGATGGACGCTCCATAATAACGCCTGTATAGGTACTGTATGCAGAAGTTTGGTTATGACTCTGGAAATCATCGTACAGTTGTGCTGCATGAGACAATCACACAAGTAATTCCTCTTTGTTTTAGACATTGATGAGTGTGACATGGAGCCGGATGTCTGTCCTGCTAACAAATTCTGCATCAACTCCAATGGTTCCTTTGAATGCCGAGGTATGTGGGCTGACTAAATGAACCTAATACATTTCAGAGAGAATTGAAAAATAGAAGTTTTGATTTATTTTGATATTAAATTGGCGGGTCTGTCCAACTGGCATTTTAAATGAACTTTTGGTATTAAATACTTTAATTATTTTAAAATACTTTGGTAGTAAACAGAGAAGAGTAGCAAATCCTCCCTTTTGGAAGATGGAAACAGCAAAAAGATTCCTTTGGGTTGTTAAATGGCTAAAACAATTAAATAATACTAATAAAAAGCCTCACGTACAGACCACAATTGAAGTGTGTTTGTCAGCATGCATAATATATGTATAATATAATAATTATACATGTATTATATGTATTATATGACAACGCCCCCAACGTTTTGAAGGGGTTGGGGGCTCATTCTACACAGCGAAACATGTGTATACTGAATATCTTTGGACACAGCCCAGTAACTAAGGGCTGTCACAGTGACATCATGTAACTTCTGAGGAGAGCTTAAATGTATGTGCCTTAAATGAAAAATTGAAACGGTCACTCACTTTTCAGACTGTGACCCAGCCTGTGTGGGATGTATGGGCAGCGGACCAGCGCGATGCAGGAAATGTGCCTCCGGGTACAGACTCAAAGGGCTAAAGTGTTTGGGTAATTGCATAAAACAACTATTTCTGGCAGGCATTCATTGTCTGAAACAGTCTGTTCATCTGTTGTGAGATTAAATCAAGTATCCCTCTTTCATTCTCTCAGATACAGATGAATGTAGTGATAGGGTCCTTGCTTGCCATGGCCTGAATGTGGTCTGCATCAACACAGACGGCTCATTCCGCTGTGACTGTGCTGAAGGATTTTTTCGGAGGGACAACTTCTGTGTGAAGCAGCAGCAGCCTGGTAAGTTTAATCACATAGAAAGATGTTTGCATCCCCAGTCTTGTAGATATTCCACATCACTGCAGCCATATATGTCCCTCTCACTGGGCAGGTGTTCAGGAGAAAGGCTTGTTTGAGGACATCCAGGACGATGAGGTGGAGGTGCTGCAGCAGATGTTCTTCGGGGTGGTGCTTTGTGCTCTCGCCACACTGGCTGCTAAGGGAGATCTGGTGTACACTTCCGTCTTCATGGGGGCGGTGGCAGCCATGGCAGGGTACTGGCTTTCTGACAGAGGAGACCGTTTACTGGACAGTTTCCTAAAGGGACGGTGAAGCCCGAATTTGTTTCGGAATGGACGTCGTGGTTTCGTATGGTAGATGTACAAATGTGCTTGGCAAAGCTTTATACAATTATTGTTCAGCCAAAGAAGGTACATGCCATCCATTAACCTGTGTTTAGGATAGAGCTCCAGTTTTCTTCACTGAAGAGACCTTAAAATAATGCTCAGTGTGAAAACCAACTCACACAACAGCCGTCACCATTTGCGTTGTTTCCTGTTGTTACACACTGAATTTTGACTCAGTCTGAGTGGGATTTTTTAATTAAATTATGATGTAGAACTGAGCAAAAGTTACATATTTTTAGTGCACATTTTAACTCATGCATCCGTCCATCCATGCCAACAAGGGTAATCCAAAACTTCCTTTTGGCAGCAACAGATGATCTAATACCTCCAGGTAATTCTCAGATGTTAAGTTAACAATGACTGTAGTTAACATGGCCTCCTTATGAAACCCATAGTGAATGTTGATAATCAAAATTGTCTTTAAACAAAACAAAGAAATGACATATAACACACACCAGTAGTTGTAAAATATTTTTATTTGTATAAAACCCATGTTTTATATCTTTCACCTATACTGTATCTTTAGAAGTATGCTTGCACTGTAAATATAAATCTGTAAATTGTGCATTGCGACATAGGGAATGTAGGAGCCAAATGATGCTTTGGGTCTCCTGTGGATAATTGGTCATGAGGTATAAATAGAAACCAATTGCTGGCTGGGTGAGGTCTTTCTGCCCGGAAGCATCAATAGTTTTTTGACCGTTGATTGCGTATTGATTGTGACCGTGAAATGCCAAACATTGAGATGTTTTGATGTAAACTATTGGACAAGTTAAATGGAAATTAAACAGAATATTCACGCAAAAGGTTGGCGTGTCGACTCTTGATTGAGGAAATGCATCAACGTGTCAACAACTCTAAACCTCAGTGGCTTCAAGCGTGGCTTTGCCTCTACAGGGACCATTAGTAATGCACATTTTTGTCCATTTTCATTTGTGTGTGTAGTATACAGTATCTCAAGAGCGTAGAACATACATACACAGGATTCATGTCTCATCATTTCAATGCTATTGTTATTTATATAACTTATAAAGAAATCAATAAAAGTTCAGATGAGACTGACTTTAATGAAAGGTCACCGTAAAGGGAAAAAATGGGGAAAAATTTATTGGCTTATTCTCTGTTCATCTGTTTTATTTTTTTTCTTAATAATTTCACTGTAGTCACCTTTAAAATACTGAAAACTCAGCTTGTTCAGCTCAGTGTTTGTTTGCATTACATAACAGTATCACACCACACATTCAAGTGGCCATTAGCATTACTTGTATTGGTTGAACATAAAAAAAATTACAGAGGCAGAAAGAAGGTCACCTTTATTTGATGGATATAAATAAGCTGGCCAACACTCAATAGTAATATTCTGATACAGCACATACAATAGCAAACTTGGGCACTGAGGAGTGCCTCCAAGGTTCAAAAACAAAAACAGGTCAGAGTATCCATGCTTCATTCAAAAATTTGACTCAGTCTCAGCTCTTTTCTGTAGGGACTTCCTCTGATAATTTTTTTAAAATAGATTTCCTCATGGATTCATAACATACATATTCTCTCTCTCGCTCTCTCTCTCTCTCTCTCTCTCACACACACACACACACACACACACACACACACACACACACACACACACACACACACACACACACACACACACACACACACACACACACACACACACACGCACACACACACATTCATACAGCACTCTTTTCTGTATACATGAACACAAGCAACCCCAAAAACATGCTGCACTCTCACAAAACTGCACAGGCTGTCTACTAATGGGACACAGTAAGTGAGACACACATCACTCTCAAACACAATATCACACCATCACGATGCAGATGCAGGTCATGAGTGAGGAATGATTCATCATGGGAGATTAGCTCACATTCAAGTTCACACAAGTAATCATTCGCATGCTGGACACTCACAGTTAACTTGTTCCTAGCTTTAACTGTACAGCTCAAAACATTTACTTATACAAAGAGTACAGTCTCAAACTGGCATATTCATCAAGCTGAAACCATAGAAAAAATACTATTAACCTAAATAAATGTCATGAATAATAAAAAAAAAGTAAACACAATATTTGTTCTTTGAAAGACAAATGTTTCTGGCATTGGTCACAGTGATTTGTTTAATCCAAAGCGTTCGGTAACATACAATAAAAGTAAAACAACCTGCTTAAAACAATAAATGGAGATGTATGTTAGACTTTTCATACTCTTCCTGGAAGGCCTTTAGAAAACACAGCCTGGTGAATGCAGGCCTTTCTACATGGCTGCTTCTGGGCACAGATGCAGACGCCTCTTGCTGACTGTGATGACAGTCATTCAAAAGCAGGATTAGTCTTCAGTCTTAGCCCAGAAAACCAGCCTCGGCTTCTAAGACTCTGTCTGTGAAACCTTTTGACACAATGCTTGAGAAATTGCTCTGCATAGAGAACAGGAGGTTATCCTCACATTATCACCTTCAGTTGGCCCATTATGTAAAAATCAAGATGCATGGGCACAATTGAAATGTTTTATGTTTTCTACCATGTAAATCATATATGGTATTTCATGGTAGGAGAACTCCCTACTTCAAGTATTCAGTGGATAAGGACCTGAAAATGGAGGATTCATATTCCGCCCTCTGGTGGTGAAAGAGGATTTTTGCTACTCTGCATCGTCTTCTCTTTTCGAAAGAAAACAAATAAGAACCTTTCTTCTCACATACTTAAATACAAAAACCAAAGTATCACATGGCCTCTTGTTTCTTGCTCGGTGACAGAAGCTGTCTGAAACAGACGAGTAAGAGACGATCTGTGATCACCTCCGTTTGTAAAGGACGGGGAGATGGAGAGACATTTATACACAGCAGTCAGTTCTATAAGGGAGACATACTGGCACCATGAGGGGAGGGAGAGCAAATGTGGAAATTAACAGTCTAATTCAATTCCACTGTACTTTAACACCATGTGTTGTTTTTTCTTTTTGTTTTGTTTTTGTTTTTTACTTAGTCATCGGTCACGGTCACATATGTCACCACTTCTGTTTACAAGACAACAACGACAACAAACACGCAAAGTAAATGCATCCTGACAGAGTCACTCAAACCTCCTATTGGATGTTAACAGTGATAGTCCTCACTCACAAGTGCAAGTTCCCAGCTGCTGCGTGCAGCAGAAGTAATCTTGTGGCTGCAAAATTAAGTACAAGTCCTTTTTTTTTTTGTTCACGTTGTCTATAGCTGAATGTTTAAACATCAAGAAAGGAATGTCACAATGCAATCTCTTCTAGACTTCTAGTTCCCATAAACTGCTTTAAAGCCTTTTTTTTTTCTTCTGTCTTGTGTTTTCAGACGGGGAATGTTACTTGCTGCTGAGAGGTTTTCTCACAATGTACAAATCAGAGAAAAGTCACACCAATCACCAGTCCAAATAAGACATCTTCTTGACCAGTTAGAAAAATAACGTGAAGAAAAAAAACATATATCATCTTATTGATTTTTTTTTCTTCTGACGACGTATAGACACACTCTATAGATTTCTCTCTATATGTATAATATATGCATTTCTATCATATATGTGTACAGTTTTTACGAGGCACCGGGCACCTTGTTGCGAAGGAGAAACAAGTCACTATGTCTGGGGGGGTCACAGACTACTGCTGGAAGAGGACGATTCAGGGAGAAGGGGATCAGGGGCCTGCAGGTAAAATACATATTGAACATTGCCTCAACTTCATAGTCTATTGTGTTATCAATATTAGCAATATTCATACAAGAAGATCATGTCTGCGTGGGTTTGAAGTGATCATAGTTCTTTTTCTCAACTCTGATAATGTGTCTGTTTGTCCATGTTGAAGCTCTTGTTGTTTGTGATCATTCTTGGTGCACAGGTTTCTGTAGAAATAGAGATCCAGATCTCAGCAACACAATCTCTTTCAAAAGGTCCGAAGGTTAGATCTTATATAAAGAACTCTTTTACAGCTGTTTATTAATCATGTTATGGAATCAGATCCCTCTTGTGTATGGGACAATGCTCTTGATCAGGTTCTCTGACACCGTTTAGTTTGAGCACCAGCAGAAGCACCATTAGTAAAAAATCCTGCGACACAGAGGAGGTGCATAGGAGCATAGCCTCAGAACCTCAAAGTAATCTCACCAATATTTTCTGACCGCTCTCTTGGCCACGTTGATTGGATGGTACTTTGAATAATAAACAAATCTGAAGTGGGGGTTTAAAATTGTATATGTTGTTAACTGCATAGATTAATCATTTTTGACTACTCGTATGAAATGAACAGAAACATTAACGGGAGCCACAGCATTTAAGAGTTGCAAGGCCCTGATCATATCGCCGAGGAATGCACCGAAGCTGTAGGCAAGTCTAAAGGCTTACAAACAGTAAACTCAGCATGTTTCTTCTTCATAATAATAATAAATGACAGTACAAATAACATGGAGTATGGTACAGTGAAGGGGCACTTCACTGTTAGAAATGCAGAACATTAGCTTCTCTATTAATGACTTTTGGATGGGACATCTATAAAAGTAAAAAAAAAAAAAGAGTAAAAATTACTTGCCACAAAAAGTGAAGTAACTCACTGAAAGAGGACACACAATAGAGGATCATGATAGCCAGGTAGAGGGGTCAGATTATTTCCCCATGTGATTCAGTAGGGCAGTGAGGATCAGGAAGCCATGACAGAGTCATGTGGGGAATCCAACCAGAGCCAGAGGAGTCAGTCAGGCATGTGAAACGGGCAGCAAGATAAACCTGATCTTGAAACAATCAAAGGAAGAAGGATGACTAACAGATACTGGTCTGGCAGACAGTTCTGGGATCTCTGCTGTGAGGATCAAGAGGACGTTGTTGGTCTGAAGAGGAGCAGCATGTGACAGGTGTGGAAATGTCTGCGAGATCTCTGCTAGCGTGCTTCCTTGTCGATCGCATTTCCAAGCACGAATCTACCACAAAGCACAGCTGTTTTTCCACCAGCAGCAACAGTTGTCTCTTTCCTTCAAATCCAGTCCCATATCAGCAGTCCTGCGTGGACGAAGTAGATGATATCCAGTCCTGTTCACACAAAGAAGAGGACTCAAGTCACCATGAGCAGGAAATGAATAAGAGCACTCTGTAAGTTCTGCTTCAGAGTAAAAGTAATATCTGAAGACATTAGTTTGGTGTTAAGACATTTGTTTTGTGTGTACTAATATATACTGTATATATATATATTTTCCCAATATGCCATGAGTGAGATTACCTACTGAGCTGACGGCCTCCCTGCATCAGTGTCCCCACCTCTTCCCCCGAAAAGAAACAAAGGTCCCATTGCTGAGTTTGATTGTTTGGAGGTAATAAATGTTTTGTCGTGCAGTGTTTCAACATCATGGCTGTGCTCCTCCAGTAGTGACTGAATCATCTGAATGATTATTATAATGACAAACACAAAATCATGCAGCTGCCTTATCTATTATACTAAAAAGCAGGGAATGCATTCAGAAAGTAAATGTAAAATAATAAATCAGGAACTACTCCTCACCCCTCAGAACATCATTAGAGCTTTGGTTGTCACAGCAAGGATTATGCCCATATACCCTCGTCATCATCCTGTAGTGTGTGTCACGCCAGCAGCAGAGAGACGTACATGAAGGGAGGGAAGTAGACAGAAGTCTGAGTCACTGATCAAAAGACATGACTGAAAAAAAAAAATGTGACAGAACGTCACATTTAGAAGAACGCTAGATGGTTATTAAGCTACAGTAGCTTAAAATTAAAGTAGGTATCATGTAATGCTGTAATATGGTAAACACAGTGTAAGAACGACTGTATGCTGCACTTCCTCCTTCCCAGCCTGTCAGAAGTGTTAACAAAGCTGCACATTTTGCCGCCTGCAAATTGTCTGAATTACTAAAATTTGGAACCCTGCTAAAAACTTTTGCCTTGTCCAGAAACCACAATTCTACCGTAGAGAAGGGGAACGTTGTTAAATAAAAATACATTTTGTCCTCCAGATAATTTGAGGTGACAAAACAAATTAAATTCAGACGGTAAATGATAAACACTCAATGCCTCACATGTTGAGAAATGTCTAACCTGGTCTGGGGCGGGGCGGTGACCAGTATGGGGGGGTCCTCGAGCCATTCCTCCACGATGATGTGGGGACGGGTGACGTGGATGCTGAGCGTGGTGCGGGTGTTGAGGGTGTTGTGAGTGCTGAGGGTGTTGAGGATGCTGTGAGTGTGGATGCTGGGGGTGAGGTCCTTGTTGGGCGGGGCCATGTGGGTGCTGAGGGTGAGGGTGCTGAGGAGGGGGGTGTCCGTGAGGGTGCTGTGGAGGATGCTGTGGGTGCTGTGGGTGAGGGTGTTGAGGCTGCTGGGGGCGAGGATGCTGTTGGTGCTGGGGAAGAGGTTGGGGGTGTTGTTGAGGGTGTTGTTGAGGGTGTTGCTGTTGGTGCTGTGGGTGAGGAGAGTGTGGATACTGGGGTTGGGGCTGCTGTGAGTGTGGGTGCTGTGGGGGTACCTGTGAGTGTTGCGGGTGTTGTGGGTGTTGTGGGTGTACGCCATGTGGGTAAGGGCTCTGCTGGGTGTGGGGGGCGTGAGGGTACTGGGGCTGGGACTGAGGCTGGGCGTGTGGGGGCTGAGGCTGGGGGTGGTGAGGCCCGTGTTGGTGATATTGCTCATCGTCATAGTTGTCGGCAATCAGCTTCATTCTGCTTTGAGTCTGTAAAAGAGAAAACTGGTTGGTGGGGGTCGAACTGGTGGAAAGAACACGTCAGTGTTATTAGTGGACATAAATACAGGAAGACCTCAAAGGGCAATGACATCCAGTACAGTCACCCCGAAACCAGCTTAGCTTAGCATAAAAAATTAAACAGGGGCTAACAGCTAGCCAGTGTGATCGTAACAAAATCCATCCATCAGTACAACTAATGATACATAATCAATATGCTATAACCTGTCATGGTTCTGTTCTGTTGGTATGCTTGCAGGTCTGTCAGTGTGAAAGCTCATTTTCTCCTGACAGGGTGTGGCTGGATCGTAGCAGCTGACGGAGCCTCACCAGTTCCCACTCTGCTCATCAGCCTCATCTTTAAAGGCCTGGTTATTCCCGAGGAGGGTGCCGGATTATTCCGTCCTTTTTCTGTGATGCGAGTGTTTCTCTCAGTTGCAAGTGCTTTTCTATGTTTTTTAGTTTTGTCATTTTTGCTCAGCGGTTTTTTGTTAAGCTCAACTGCGTTTTTGTTTAGTCTGTTGATTTTTACTTGTGTGTCAGTCTCTGCTCCCAGAGGTCCAGACTTGAACTACCCTTAACATAACCTCCTTCACTCACAATCCAAGCTGTGAGTGAAGGAGGTTATGTGGAACTGTTTCTGGCCTGCAGAGACTTTTTGGAGTGTCCACTGATTATTTCTGGAGTCTAGCTGCGCAAAGATCAGCATCATCTGGCTTTACCTTCATTACTGGTATTTCATATTTACTGTATGTAATATTAAATTCCAAATGTACAACTAATATCAGACCTAAAAAGTTGAGACTTCACCTAACCGTGATGACCACTAGGCATGACAAAGAACATTAAGGACATAACTTCGGCCTAACCACAATTTGCCTATTTTGTACTTTTCTGCTATTGTGTACTATTCTCTTGATTGTATTGTATGACTGCGCTACTGTGATTCTGGACACTGCAATTTCCTTTGGGATCAGTAAAGTATCTTTGATTTGATTTAGAAAGATAAAGAAGCTGAATTTCAATGAGTAAAAACTGCAGCTAATCTTACGAAAAAATGTGACTTGAAATGAGCCCAGACTTAATTTGTAAAAGAAATGCTAAAGCACATCTGATTCACGCAGCAAATTAGATGTGGCATTAGGGAAAAGTGCTAAAACAAAACCAGCAAAGAGCATCTGTGGCCGTCTCAATGCAGTGGATAAAAATGGGTGGATGGCTTGTGGAGCTGAGTCTTTTTCATTCTGATTAATATTGCCTTCAAAAGCAGCAGCAGTACAGACAGAATGTTGCATAGCGTGATGGTGGTGAAATACTAACATGCTGTTTGAGCTGGTGCATCAGTTTGTCCCGCTCTCTCTTGAGAGCCAGCACCTCCTCCTGGGTCTTCTTTTTGTTCGAGGCAGATAGTTCCAGCAGCGCTATATTAGCGTCTTTCTCACTGATGGCTGCCAGCAGAGCTTGTTGCCTGAAGAAATAAAACGTAATTCCATCAGCACTGAAGTTTTGTGAGATAAAAAATACTAATGAAAGGTAGATAATGGATGAAAGTCATCACATGAAGTGCTTCAAAGTAGAAGTATAAATAAAACTATCAGTTGAATTGAAGTTCATTAATGGAAATTTTAATTTTTAGAGGAGTTGTCATGTGATCATCTCAAACACGAGAACACAACACAACTAGACAGCCATCTTGTTTTATCTGCATCAAACAAGATGGTTCCATGCCTCTTCTCTAACAGGGGTAAATGGAGAAGGATTCAGAATTAGTGATCTCACACCATACTTTTTAATTTCTTTAAATCTACCCGTGGATCCTCTGAGAATCAAGAATCCATGATATATGGACCAATACATGAATTATTGAGTGAGAATGCTCATGCTTTCTGTTTAATGCGTTTATTTTTATATAATAAACCATGCTCTAATTGTCACCTGAACTGTTTTCAGAACATACTGTACTTAATTGGTTAGTTTACTTTTTCTATAACATTAAACGTGTGACTTCATAATGGAACAATGGAATAATCAACTGTCAGGATGACACTAACTTCATCTCCAGTATCTCCTCCAGCTGCTTCCTGCGCTCCTGCCTCATGTTAGTCAGGTGGGTGTCCCTCTCCTGCAGCGACTGCTGGGTGGACGACAGCCGCTGCTTGGTGGAATCCAGCTCTTGCCTCGTCCTCTCCAGTGTGTTCATGAGCTCCTCCAGCTGGCAATGTGTAGGAACACACACCAATTATATAAATTAAATACACAAATGTTTTATAAAATATGAAAACTTAAATCATCAATCTTTTACACTGTAGCCAGTTTAGTACATCCAACTATGTAAAACCCTATCTTAATATAAATTTGGATTTTGATGACTGGCGACCATTTCTACATCTCCTGGGTAAGAGCGTACTTTTAAATGGTGACCGCTGTCCAAGGAGCCGTCCTTACGAGCGTCTTGTCCTAAGCCTTTCCTCTCAGCTTGTGGTCCCAGTTTGATGTTTGGTCCCTTCTTAGTCTGGTCTTTACCACCTTGTCTGTATAAACACATAGATATGACACAAAAATCTTTATGCCCCATGTCTTCAGTCACTGTGGTATTTATCTATGAGGGAATACATGATTTCCACAGTGTTAAAAAAGCATGTTAATGAGAGTTAATTGTCCTTATATTGAAACTTGAAACTCAAACATGATATGACATAATAATGCTCATGTCATGTCCCTTGAATGTATGTTATTTTTTTAGTAAATGGAGATCGCAGAACTGCAGGAAGACATGAGCTGCAAAGATGATTTTCAGCTTTATGTGACTATAGCACTGCTGAGATGAAAGAAGGATTGACCACGAGAGTTGAGATGGGTTTAGGCAGACAGGTAAAAGATGGAGGGGTAGGACAACACCTACCTTGGAGCTAGACTGCAGATGGGGAAAGAAAAGGGTAGAAGAAAAGGGTATGACACGATTGGGGGAGACATTAGAAGCAGAGACAAGAAAAAACAAAAGAAACAGGAAGACGGTACAGAGAACCTAGTCGAGATAAATGTATTTGTTGTCAAATATCAGATTACAAAGCTGCATGTGACGGATGCTGCTCTGCCGATGCAGGATGCACCTTCTCTGACAACATGGAACCGTGTGCATCTGCTGCCAAGCCTGGGATTGGCAGACATGCAGTCAGACAGGCAAACATCAGCCGGGCAAGAGAAGGGGTGAGGATGGGTCCAAGTGCAAAAGGAGGGAAAGTCAACCATGGTTTGACCAGGAGAGGGAGGGTGGTAGTCAGACTCAGTCATGAATGAAGGGTTATTCAGACAGAAGACACACGACTGAATCGACATACTTCAGTACCAAGGGTTCAGTCCAGACTCCACCTACTGAAGCACCTCACTTAGTGAGTGCTTGTAGACCTGGGGCCCAGCTCTAGCCATGCAGACAGCTAGGCCGGTCATTTCTCTGTTAGGTCAAGCTTGGCACAGGGCGGGTCAGGAGGGGGACCAGGGATGAGGGTACATGGAAAGATCATTAGAGAAAAGGCTGGAGGGTTACCTTACTGGGGTGATTGTGATGTGATCGTGACTGAATGACGTAGGGAACAGTAGGCAGATGGGTGGATGGAAAGAGTGGGGAAACGTGCTAATGTCAGAAAGAGGCCTCAACTCGAAGATCAGAACTTCACAGACACAGTAAACTACAACAAACGGCCAATGCTACAAACAAAATTACAAAATGTGTTTGTGTGCTTTAGTGAGAACATACTGTAGTTTAAACAAAAAACACTGGTGGTTACTGTGTGGTAAATCAAAATGGATGAATGAAACTGGAGCAGTTTGAGCAATAAGACCACGTTCTACCTACTCTACAGACTGGGAATAATACAACATAAAATACAGTATCTACAGTTGTACTTACAATTATACATCTCTTACTCTATTGCAAATTTGTTGGTGGGTTTCTTTCAACAGGGACAAAATTTTACTGAGTAAGTTATGAAATTTTGTCAACTGTGGGTTTTCTGGTGTAATGTGCACCTGCAGCACTACAGGAGCATGAATAAACTGATCAGAGAATCAAAGGAATATCAATGAATAATATTTATGACCCTGTGAATTCATACAGAATCTACTGAAAAAAAATGATTTGAACTCCTTACCTAAATTCAAAAGTTTAAAAGAAAAACAATTAAATCCAATGTGATGCTTGGATTTGATGATTTAAATAATAATAATACAGTTTGTCAAATATTAAAATATTTGATGACATTATTTGTGTCAGTTAGGAATGGATGAATATTAACATTGGTACCCACATGCAATTTGACAAAATACACGTGCAGTGCGTGTCCTACACACTCAAACAGAATAAAGTAATTAAAACCCACTTATGGAACACATACATTTAACCACAAACCGAGCATGCTAAGGGAATCCAAGCAGTAATTATCCAGGGGTTTTTGCATCACGCCTGCAACAAAAACACCAGGATAATAGACGGACAGGCCATCACTGTGATACAAAGATCCGTGGGTCCTCTGGACAGGAGGCAGACTCAGGGACGTGTGTGAAACCAGAGGTAGTTGCAGCATTTCAAAGTCAGAGACTTGAACCATACAGCCGAGCTGAAGTGCCAGGGCAGAGCACTCACTTTCCCAGGAAATCCCACACCATGCCCCCGATCTGCTGGGGGGCAGCAGACACAAAAGGAAGCGGGTCAGGGGGAGCTCTGCCACCGGGACGAGGGATGAGGCGAGGGGCAGAGGGAGGGGGGCTGGTGTTGGTGGGTGGGTGGGGCAACAGAGAAAGAGTCGAAAAAAAGGTTGAAAATAGTTTCAAAAATTTTTTTTGAAAAGGAAAAATGGAAGTTAAATATAGGTGTGACCAACGACAGGCAGGGTGGAGAAAGGGACGGGTGAAACAGAATTAAAAGAGGAAAAGGGCAGGAAAAAGAGGGTAAAGATGGCAAAAAAGACAAGAAGACTCAATTAATGCAACAACACTCACATGTCTGACATGATACTGAAATGAAATGTCCTCGACTGGATAACTGGATTTTAAAGGAGGTGGTGAATGTTGGACTGCTTATGTGGGAGGGGAAAATAGAGTCCAACAAATGAAGTCTAAGTCTCATTCCTGTCCAGCTGAATCAGAGTCCCATCAGATGACCAGAGCCCAAAGCTGCGACTGGGCAAGAGTAGAACCGTGATGGGACCTCTGGCTTTACTCCATTCACTCAAATCCGTTTGAACTGTCAACATCTAACATAGCACATCTTGCAGACAGCCATCCAGTGCGTCTCAACATGCAGCATCAGCTACCACCCATTTAAAGGTATATTTGTCACACATTGACTGGATCCAGTGCGGTCTACTCTTAGCTGGCCCCATTAGGACACAGTAGTTTTAGACAACAGAAAACAGGAACACATCTATGTAAAGGTGTGTAATATCATAGAATGCAACGTGATTGTCAACCCGCCCCTGATTGGTTCCATCTGTTTTCCTCTACCTCATGTATAACTAGTCTGTGTCTCCCTTTGTCCTGCCAGTTTGTCTTGAGTTTTTGAACCAGAGTCAGTCTGTGTTTCGGGTCATGCTAAGTGAGATTTAAATTCTTTGAAACAACATCTTGTTATTCTTTGATACTTTGCCACTGTTATTTTGAAACTTTTGCTCTTTGTCATGGTCTTAATTATTTACCTCTGTAAAAGTGATTTTCAATTGGGACTTTGTTATTAAAGATTACTGATTTGAACTTTCCTTTCTGAGTCGTGAATTTGGGTTCAAGTCCCTGTTCAGGTGTAGGATAGGACTAAGTATAAATGAAAAACTTAACTTGTCATATTTTTGTTGAACTCGCTCTTGGTGGATGATGTTTTGATCGATGTCCTCATATATTTTTATGGTAGAAATAGACACCAATAGGAAGAAGACAAACATACAATGCAATTCTACATTTTTCTGTGTTAGACTGTGATGTTGTTGATTATTGTTGTTTGGGTGTAATAGACACACTACATGTGTGTCATTAATCTGCTACTTGGTTTATTGGAACAAAGTGGTGTCATTACATATGTGCAAGAAAAAAGCAAAAAAGAGGTAACAGCAACTCTTCTTCCTATGAAATTTTGAATGTCATGATTTTACTGAAATAATACACAAATATTCTCTTCTCTAAGGGACAATAACAATAAATAACTGAGGAAAAAATGACGGTTCAGATTATTCTGAACTATTTTTTACCTCTCCAGTTCAGCGATCTTCTTGTCCTTGTCATTCTTTTCTGTCTCCACCTCTCGCAGGATGTCCAGGAGTCTCTCCACCTCCGTCTGAGACTTGTTGGCCTCATCCTTGTAGTAGCCCACCTCCTTCTCCAGTAGCTTCACCCGGTCCACGTACTCCGGGTTCCCTCTGGAGCCAGACTGCTGCTCCACCTCGTGGGCCTTCTGCATCCACACACCAGAGACACAAACAAACAAACATGCAAACAACCCAAGGTACATCCAGTTAGTTATGTCAGCTATAGGAAAATAAAATT
Source organism: Antennarius striatus (assembly GCF_040054535.1). Taxonomy (NCBI): domain Eukaryota; kingdom Metazoa; phylum Chordata; class Actinopteri; order Lophiiformes; family Antennariidae; genus Antennarius; species Antennarius striatus. The sequence goes on along the minus strand of NC_090780.1, from coordinate 12,503,125 downwards.
AAAATACAGGATGTTTTACTGCTAATAAAAGAGATATACATACATAAATACAGCACATTGTGGTGTATCGCTGTCGTATTTACTACTACTGCTGTCATTGCCTCTGAATGAATGAAGTTGAGTAAAATTTTAGAGACATGGGCATCATTGCTAGTGCGGGTTCATTAGCTTCAGGAGAGTTAATGTTGAGCTCCTTTAAAAGACCCTCTGAGACACCCAGTCATTTCAACACACTTGGTGAGTTTGCAGAATGCACCAAGTATGTATACCTTAGGTGTCTGTTTGCAGTAGTTTAATTGACAAAAATGGTATAAATCAGCAGTAAATCATGATTCTGTCTCATCAGCTCTCAGTCACTGACTGATCAGAGCTCAATATGGATCTAATCCTGCATTATTGCAACAGTTTATAATTCTCCATTGAGTACATCACAGTGCTACACATCACCCTTTGGAAAATATGCAGTCATACATGTCAGTACAGGTTGCAGAAGTGCAAGAATCATACAGAGCCAGAGAGCATCCACCAAAACAGCAGTGATCCAGACCACAGCTGATACCTCAGCTGACAGCACCACACGGAAGAAGAAGAAGCGTGGCAACACTGACAGTGACAACATGCAACAAGGTTGACCGTATCATGCAAACCCAATGAAGCTGCACAGTCTTTGAGATTATCACTCTTTAAAATAGAGGGAAAAAATGCAACAGGGACCAAGTAAATCCGATGTCTGATATTAAGTTTCATATTTCAAGCATGAGGAGTGATGTTAGGATTCAACTTGTGGGACAAATTTACAGAAAGCTCCACAAAAAATGGGATTTACTGAAGCACGTGGGAAAATATTAAATGATGGCATCAGCTTCAAAAATAAATATCAGTGTATCCTTCAAAACAATTGTAATCCTACAATAAACACAATTCTGAACTAGACAAAAAAAATTCATCATCTTTGACCAGAATTCAGTAACAAGTGGAAATGAAGGAAAAGGAAGGAAAAGGTCTACTTTATTTTCACATGGTTTCAGGTATAAGAATCTATGAGGCAACTACAAGTTACGGTAATCCCTGAACATGTACTTTGACTTTATTATTGTATACAGTAGGAGAGTAGGTTTTGTAAGAGAAAGTTACTTGATGTAATTTGTCCGTCAAAGTAAGAACTGTGAGCTTTTACCTGTGAGTACTAGCATGACAAATTACAAGTGTATATATCCTGCTCTCAAACTTTTTCCCCGATGAGGGACTAGAGACCACAAAATGTGTCTTACACTTAAAATCTGACATTGGACATAAGTATACCAAAAGCCTTGTGTGCAAGAATAAAAAAACACACTTTATATAAACAAACAAACACAGATAAACCAAGTATAGAGCCAAAACAAGGAAAACACACAAAGCAGATACACTGTGTACTATAAAATTCTAACTGACCAAACAAAATTAACTGAAAACACTGCATATGTAGCACCAGTGTCACCCATGTGTCACAAACACAAATCACTGCAGAATGAATACGCTGCATTGGACTGGAGTGCAACATAAAGCTCCATATATTAGTACAGTGCAATGACCAACATGCATCTGGGTGGGTCGGTGGGAGAAAGCCTTCGCTGGGGGGGGGGGGGGGGGTTGGCATGATCACCATCTAGCATGTTTCAGAAGAAGTCATCAGTGTCCTCATGCTTTCAATATGTGTCTCGGAGAGCTCAAGAGAGGGACTTACAGGATTGTTCATGTGACTGAATAGCTGCTCAGCTTGCTACATTGCAAAGGAAGAAGTTGATTGGAACGGAGGGAGTGGGGTGGGATCCGCGAGAGTAAGTGTTTGGATTTGGATCGAACCAAAGGAGAGAACAGCAGGATAAGACATGTTACAATACATGTTTGACAGAGCAGTAACATCAGTAAAGCACATGTTGTTACAGGGTAAGGGAACACATCAGGGACAAATGCTGATGAACAGACACAGGGATTTGGATTATGGAGTAGGAAGCCACTGAGAGGGGTATTTAATGAACTGTCAGCTCCCTGCAGGTCCCTAACAGAACAGTGCTGCATGTTACGGGAGGGAATGATGAGGTAACCAATAACCTGGTCAACTACTTTATATAAGGTGGGTCTCGGAGGTAGGGATCTAATGTTCATGAGATTTTAACTGACAATGAAATTTTCATATGAAAAACTTTTGCTTGAGTTGACTATCTTATCTACCTTTTATAATGATAATAATAATAAAAATAATAATAGTAACAACAAAACAATAATAATAATAATAATAATAATAATAATAATAATAATAATATTTAGAATTATCATTGATGATAATTAACAATAATCATGCCGAAATAATCACAATAAGGTAATGTCATGATTATGACAAACCTGTAGGTGGGGATCTCATTGTGGAGTCTGTGTTTGTTGTATTAAAGTCCTTATGTGTGACTAAACTAAAAGGGACAGTTACATTCAGAAAAAGGACATAAACAAACAAACAAACAAACACACTAACGACTAACAAAAAATGCTAGCAAAACGGTTTATTTGAAACTGAATGCTCAATGTGTTGTAAAGAAACACTAGTTGACAAAGCAACCTTATCATGAGGACCACATCCCTGTTGATCACACCACATTCCTTGGGTGTAGATCATGTGACACAATAAAAAGCTACAAAACAGATTCCACGTGAACCTTTTAAGAGTGCCTTGCCAACAGTTCATTTGAATGTTTGTATGCTTTCTTTATGTCAAACTGTTCAACCTGTTAGCGTTACTGGACTGAAGGGAGTCCCCACCCCACATATTTGACTGGAGCATGATGAAAGAGGTAAACGGTTCTTACACTACACCATACACTATAATATACAGACCTTTTTGTCTGTTTTGCTTTACAGCTGGTTGTTATATATAAAGTTATGTAATTATTTCTTCCACCATGGTTTCCTAAAACGTGCTGAGAACAATACAAAATATAGACCGAGGTTCCAAATGAATAATTAACGTTTCATAATCTCATAAGCAAACGTACACATTATCCACATTATCCAGTAAGGGCTTCTGTTGGATGAGTCTCACACCTACCTTCTGCAACTGTGTCTCCAACTTACTACACTCCTCTTTTTTTTGCTCAATGGCGATCTCCAGTGATTTGAGCTTTGAATCCTTTTTGAGGCCAGAAGACGCCAGGGATGAAGCGTGTTCCTTCAAATCGATGAGACTGGACTGCCGGTGGACAAAGAGCAGATATGAACAAGGAGGCCTAGCTAGTCCACATTTACAGAGATGGCATCTTAAATATCAGATAAAGGCATAAAGAAAGAAGGGTGTACAATATGTGGTGTGTACAATACAGGGGAAATTTTGAGAATTTAAAGGCACAGGATGTGTAATAAACTGTGGTCATCTACACACCTTTAACTATCACATACAAAAAAAAAAAAGAACACTTCATGCATCCTCACTGACCTCTTTTTCTGTTAATTCTATCTGCAGGCTGTTGACTTTCTCCTTCAGATCCTTGTTCTCCTTCTTATAGGATTCCACTTCTTCCAGACGTTCTCTGTCCTCCCTCTCCCTTTGGTCCTTTAGACGCTCTATTATCCTCTCCTAAGACACACACACACACACACACACACACACACACACACACACACACACACACACACACACACACACACACACACACACACACACACACACACACACACACACACACACACACACACACACACACACACACACACACACACACACACACACACACACACACATTACATACATACACATTACATACTTTAACACATGAGTGTTCCATGTAAAACTAAGCATTCAAAGCAACTGTAGCAATTCTATGGGACCGCAGCCCATCCCAGTTGGGAATGAAAATTTTCATTTCAAGGGTTTGAAAACAATTTACTACCAAATTTGAGTCATTGTGACAGTTTCCCTCTGTAGGCTCTGAATGAAGCGGCTTCCCAACCAAAAACGTTTTATCCTGCAGCAGCTGTTTACGTCATTGCGCACCTTCTCTGACAGCGCCTCCTCCAGGGTGGCCAGGGCAGTATCGGTGTTACTGGAATCGGTTTGCAGGGACTTAACCCTGTCCTTCAGGTTCCCCAGCTGCTTGTCTTTGTCCCGCAGCTGCTCCTGCAGGTTCTCAATCTGGTACAGGACCAGGAAGATGGTGGTGGAAAGGTAGGCAGAAAAATAGAAGTAAATGGCATGGTCGTAAACCCCGGAGTATTGACTAAGGTTGGCATAATAGCTGGATTTGAACAAAAATAAAAATGATTAATTAAAACAATTAAAAGATTAATACATTCATGTTCATAGTTTGAAATGTGTTGGGAGTTTTTCCACAAAAACATTTTCTGTAACAGGAAGAAGTTATTCAAATCAGAAATCTCAGAGTTCAACAGTTTGAGACATAAAATAAGAAGCAGAATGTCAATCAAGCTGCCATTTGAGAGCAAATCGGAAATGTGCCTTTAGACCACTGTAAAATCAGACCACAATAAATATGAACACTAATGGAATCAATTCCATTACATGACAGTGACAATGTAACAAAATGAAATAAACAAATTAGAAAACAACAGTCATGTAAAAATGTGAAAAATCAAGTAATAAAAGTGGACAAATGAAAGAAATTTGTAAAAACCGGCAGTGTGTGAGCAGGTAAGGATCAGACAGAGTAACACTCTGCCTATATTTAGCGCACACACACACACACACACACACACACACACACACACACACACACACACACACACACACACACACACACACACACACACACACACACACACAAACATACATAAACACGCAAACTTGATCAGTGAGGCAGAAATATGCCCTTGCTTGTCTCAATAAAGACACTGAGCTTTGAGAGCAACGCAGACTGAGTCTCAATGGAAAGTGAAGCCACCCTGCTTTGTGCTCTTTATAATAGCAGAGTCTTACAAAAGAGCTCACTCCATTCATCAGCTGATTACAAATAATACCTATAGTAAGCTCACATTGTTGTATGATAATGTTGCCTTCAGGCCCTTTTCCCACTTTCATCTTTTCAAATATCCTTTCAGTTTGAACCTATGTCCAACTCTGATTCTTACCTTCTTCTGTAGGACATTGATTTTCCTTTCTTTGACCTCTAGCATGTCCTTCATGTCCCTGATTTCTCCAGCGAGAGTGCCCTTTTCTTCTGTCAGGTCCTGAAGCTGCTTCGTTTTCTTGTTCAGGAACGATTCTTTCTCCTCCAGACGCAGACGCAGAGCATCAACCTGAAGCAAGAAGCAGCCAAAAACCCCCAAGCAAGAGTTCAAACTGTTTCTCTGACTTAATTTAATCTCCAGGCAAATGTGGAAAAACACAGAGGCTCAGCACGCCTGATTGTTTATTTATTAGTTTATTAGCTTCTGAACTTCACCATGCTACTAAGGGACACAAAACATTACCTCTTATCTGGTAATGACCTAAGTCACAGTGCAGTAAGTCTCTGCTCCCAATGGAGATCGAGTGCTGGTATGATTTGCAGTAATAAGACTCAGCCTCAGAGTTAGGCTATTTTTTTTCTCAGTTTGGCTCAGAGCACGAAGCTGTTTGTGAGGCAGTGTACTGTAAGGCTGATTTACTGGATGCATACAAACTAATGCAGGAGTTTTTCATTACCTCTGTTTGCAGGATGGCAGCACGTTGCTCCTTGGCAGTGAGAGACTCTTTGAGCACCTCGATATGCTGTTTGCAGTCTGAGTTCTGGTTGTTGAGGGTCTCGAGTTTTGTCTGCAGAGCCAGTAGCTCTGACTCCTTTTTCGACAACTCCTGTTTAAGTTGGTCAATCTAAAGAAGAAACAGAAGACGGCTAACTAATTACATAAACACGGTAATGATTGGGTGTTATGTCATTGGTGTGTGTGTGTGTGTGTGTGTGTGTGTGTGTGTGTGTGTGTGTGTGTGTGTGTGTGTGTGTGTGTGTGTGTGTGTGTGTGTGTGTGAGGGAGTGAGAGAGAGAGTGTGAAAGAAAGAATGAGAAACCTTTCTTTACAAAACTGTGTCGTAGTCAGTGCAGCTTTTGCTCTATTTTCATAAATGCGCCTCTCATTAAAAATGCATTTGGGACTGACTCCCCTGCATTCATCATATATTATACATCATCTCTATTCATGATTGATGAATAGAAATCTAAAAATAGAATAACAAAACTGTGGCTGGTCTGCACCCGGTCAGTCAATACAAGGAACAGTAAGTAAAAGAGCTAAAGGGAGACAGAAAACCACACACCACAACATTACAGATTTGAGGTCGATAGGCTTGTGTCACTGCAGGTACTGACATGCAACAGCTAGAAACAAGTCATCACGGCGTGTGGGCTGATGGAAATAAAGACTGGGTTTAAAACTTGAGCAGGTTAATGATGACATCCGGTTGTGACTTTGTGGACTTTACTATTGAGTCATTCTGGTCATCAGAGTTAGATATGGAACTAATAATGGGTTTTTATACGCAAGCTCAAGGTTTTATTTAACACATTGACACTGAGCTCAGCAGAGAAGCATCTCACAGAAAGCTGCCAGCAGGACACTTTGCTAATGAAACTAAACGCTAAAGCTAATTTAAATGGCACATTCACCGTAGCATTTTCTGCACACGTCTGTGAATAGCTAGCAACGCAATGCAGTTTGCTTCTTTTTAAAGCTCTATTTTTACAGGATCCTTCTCTCTACAAGTATATGCATTGGTGCAGAAAAGGTCTACCTTGGTCTTCATAAACTTTGAGTGGTTCTTGTAGACCTCCATCTGTTTGATCTCCTCCTCTCTGTCTTCAGTGTTCAGTAAGCCATTCGCCTTCAGCATTTGGATTTCATCCTCCAGATCGCGAATGTTGCGCTCCAAAGAGGCAATTTTGGTATCCTGCACACAAACATGGAGAACGGACACATATCAAAACCCTGACTGGTAAGTCCACAAGTTGCATGTTGGAAAAGAAAATAAGCAAGAGGTGAGAGTCCCGACAAAAAAAGCTAACAACAAGAAAAACTATACTGACAGGCTAAAAAGACAGAGATATAGTGACATAAAGACAGACAGTAAGGAGCACTTTGGTGAGGCTGAGAACAACTGCAGTATCTGTCGGTGAAATCAGAAGCTTTCTACCCAGCTCCTTGCAGCAGCTCAGAGGATTAATCACCATTGGGAAATACTGAGCACACATCCAGCACGAAGAGATCGCCCAGTGACCAGAAAGAAACGTGCAGAGGGAAAGGCAGAAAAGTAACAAGCTGTAGCTTTTGCCGTAGTTGCTTGCCACTCAGTGCAGATTCCAGTCTCAGGACTGCGACTGTGAGTGCAGCTTTAGCTTCACAGCTTTTTAAATAAATAATAAAACGTCTTTAAGATTAGACATGGTCCATCTCCTTCTCCAGCAGACCATTGAGCAACCTTGTTACTTCCTGTCTCTCTCTCTCTCTCTTTTTGTGTCTCTCCCCCTTTTCATTCCAGTGGCTCTGGTCTTGTGAACTTGTGGCCGTTGGGTCACTCAGAGCCCACTGCAGAGGAATAAGGGTAATATATCGAAAGGAGGAATGATAGACTAGAGAACGAAATGGATCTGAGGAGTTACCGTCGGAGCATTGGGAATGCACATGCACTTCGCCCTGTGGTCGCAACTGACCGTAGCCTTCCATCTAATGAGACCAACATCGATGAACTAGCGTTGCTGAAATAGATACAAGACATCGTACCTTCAAAAGAGGGAGATTTTATTCCATCCACATGTAATCACTGCTTCACCAACTTGCTCAGTAAATCTTGCTCTTTATCTCTCTGTCCCTGCCTCTGTGTGTCTCTTTTTCTGTCTGTCTCCCTGTAAACTGGCCTCTTACTGTCATAAACAACCACACCTGTTTCCATGGTAGCAGCAGGCAGGCTATGTATGTACTGTGTACTGGTGAGTGAGGAGGAGGAGAGGGCGGGAGCGATGCAAGGGAGGAAGGGAGGATTACTCGCGTTTCCATCAGCATCGGCATCAGCACGGCGGAGAGAGAGCAGAGATGTGGGGATCTTCCTGCACAGCACAGGGGGAGGAGCAGGAGGAGGGGGCGGGTCTTCCCTCGCTCTGTATGCAAATCAACACGATCCCAGAGGACGGATGTCACGTGACCACGGGTGGGGGGGAGGCAGGGACATATGCCGAGCCAATACAGCTGAGTGAGTGGGCTGTGTCAGCCTAGAGATGATGTCATGATTTATTTTGAGGAAGTGATGTCATGCCTCTGCAGTGAAGCTCGCGCCGTGCACAGCGGTACAACACCTGTATAGTCATCTGGAAAACAAGCATCGATCCGAGCAAATTTATCATAGGAACAAATTTAATATCTTCCAGCTGCATCAGATTTACAGGATGTAAATGATTTTATGCTTGAGCCAGAAGCTATAAGCCACTGCAGTTGATGGTGATGGGTGGGGTCTTCAAATACTGCAATGCAAATCTATTTTTAGGATGTTTCCTAAAATAATGAGTTTGCCCAAATACTGACCCTTTTCAATTCCCCATCTACAATCCTGCTGAAAACATTACTTGCATATTCTCCCTGTTCCTGCGCTGCACTGATGGACTTTCGCTGTTTGTTTCAGAGACGCAATCTATCCTTAGACTCCTAATTGCCTGGTAATTGGTTGGTTATTTGTTTCACCAGTAAAAAAAAAATCCCTGACAACTTTCTAAACCTGCTATATGGTATGTTTTGTGAACATACAGCAGGTCTGATGAACATTCAATTATTCCAACATTGTTATGAGTTGTAATTTGCATTTCTTATTTGTACTTAATCAATCAATTATTTTGTGTTGCTGTTTTGTGTTGCTACGGTGATGTAATAAAGGCCACCAGCATGCTGGGTGCTACTGTAGCATATACTGTCAGTTAATACTTCACAAAGACACTTCACAGAATGCTCTTATGTTTGAAATTAAATGTTCCACTATTTTTAGTTTATGAACCGGTAAGGCTTCAGATCTGACTTATTTTTAGTTTTCTTTTAACAATTTTGAATGTGTACGTTGTCAATCATATTTATTGGATGTGTATTTATAACTGGCTTGTAGTCAATGATTCAGCTCGTATGATTCGACTAGCTGCTTTTTGTTTGTAAAGCCATAGACCCTTCATTTGAACAAAAATAATAATTGAAAATAATGTAAATAAATAAAATAATTACCTTATGGCCTCTTGTTTATGTACCTCCATCAACCAGTCAAGTTTCCAATGATCTTGTCTGCTCAGACTCATAAAACATGCAGCATAAAGATTCTTTTATAAAGACCTTCACAAAAGGAATTAACTTTGTTTTTGGTGAAATGGAATGTATTATTATATTAACCTGTATGAACCCAGTCCATAATTTTCTGCAAGAGGAGGAGGAGCACGAAGGGCTGGATCTTCTTCATGTGGTTGAAAGACACTCACCTGAAGCTTAATGTGGACAACTCTGACCTTTGTGGACTACCACAGGCCTCCTGTCTTGGGGTAAAGCACTTGTACATGTGTCTTTAGGTCCAAATCAATAAAGAGATAAACATTTGGAAAGAGAAGACTGTTCTCCCTACATATGATCACACACAAAAAAAGCCATCTAGGTAGTGTGGTTGTGTGAGGGCAGCGGCAGAGAGAGGGATTGGGGACAAAGTCATGACCATCTGAGATAACCTCTCCCTTATGACGAGCACTGTGACTATAGAAGCTAACCCAAGCCTTGTTTATGGCTAGCGTTGTTCCTGGTTAGCTGTAACTTCCCTCATATGTCTTTAATCACTCATGTACTGATGTTACAGTTGTCCTTTTCAACACATGTGGTGACAGAAATTGATTCAACTGTGGGAGACACACGTGAAGAAAGAAGAATCTAGACCAGAGGTCCCCAAACTATGCAAAGCCAGGGGAAACTTATTTGCGACCTGTATTCCCACATAAAAGCATTTGAGGTGAAACTACTGAAACATCTTCTTGCTACCCAAAACTGTCTGCAGAGAACCCAGTGGTCCTGTTCCCAGCTGAAAGGTGTGTGGAAGTACGCTGAAAGCGGAGTTCAGTGTGAGAGTCCATGAACTAATTGCTAATGCAAGAAGTCTGTCTTTTCCAGAACCCCTCTGTAGCCGACATCGATAAAGCCCAGCTTACTTATCATTCTGAGTTGGCTGAGTTACAGAAATGTGATGTTCTGAAAGATGCATTTAAGCCTGACAGTCTCATTTACTTCTATGCCGCGATCCCAAATGGCATAATAACTGGAAAGGTTATTAATATTTGGTTCTGGAAGATAATAAATGTTTGTCACAGTTTTTCTGTTACAAACTGACCCCAGACCCCCATCAGAGAAGGCAAAAGTTATATGGCCTTTACAGGAAAAAGTTTAGAGACCCCTGATCTAGACAATAAATCACTTTCAATGTGTCACATCTGTAGAAATCCAGAGGATTTCTCTCACATATCCACAATATTTTTATGACCAAATCAAGTTGATCCTTGAGTTCAACCTGAGAAGTCAACATTCAGAACTGAATGGACAGATGGACAACATCAACATATAATGCCGTCATCGCTGTACTGAACACAGAGGAATAATAAAGTGTAATTAGCCCTTCACGACATGAAGCGTTTAATGACCTCTGTGATTATTAAGTCAAAACAATAGGGGTTTTTTTTTTGTAGTTTTGTTTGTTATTTCTACTGTCACACTGCCTCTTGTAAATCAGGGTCTTACCTTCATCTCAATGATTGTCTGCAGAGCCTTGGTTTTGCTTGGATCCTGATGTAGCTGATTTCTTCTGTGCAACTCCTTTAACAAAAAATACCAACACTGAAACACTAGCATCTTGAAAACATCTAGGATTATAAAAAAATGTACACAAAGTCTGTAAATATAATTTGGTCCATGTAAGTGATCTGCAGGTCATATATCACAAAATCAATATGCTACAACATACTGCATACAGCAGAATTGATCATATTGATTATGCCACACTCAGCTCTGCCCTCTAGTGTCAAAGTCATAAACAGTCAATGCTAAGTCGTTTATAGAGGCCTATTAATTATAACAATACCAACATGCTGGTTTCACCGGATACCTCTCTCAGATGAATGTTCTCCTTCTCCTTCTGATCTAGAATGACCTCCAGGTGACCAAGCTGGGCTTCTGCCTCAGCGATGCGTCGGGCTCGTTCCTGCTCCTCCTCCTCCGACGCCCTGCCTGGACCGGGGGGCAGCCCTTTGCTCTGCAGCATCTCCAGCAACTTTTTGATGGACTCGTCTCTGGCACCCAGAGTTTGTTTCTGGGTCTCGATCCTCAGCTCCATCTCCTCCAGGGTCTTTCTCAGCAGGAAGAGCTCCTTGGCCTGCCTGTCATGCTCAGCCTGCAGTCGACGGAAGTTCTCCTCCGTCAGCTCGATGGTGGTGAAGTGATCCGACGCCGATCGATTACCACTCTCCTGTTGTAGCAGGTGGTTCAGGTCACGTTGTGTGCGCAATTCATCCTGCAGAGCTTGAATGGTCATCTGGAGATGCTGATGACGATCAGACAAAAACATGCGGTTACACAATAATTTAAGTGAATAAAGGAAAAATTGAAGGCAGATCTTTTCCAGATAAAGTTCCAATTGTGGAGTGATTTTATCTTACAGGGTTCTGTGGAAAAACACTAATCAAACATATCACTTACCTACATTTTGAAACTGCCAGTATACCAGTACATTTTCATACTGCTAGTATACAAAGTGACTTATTTAAGGGGAAGTATAAAAGATTAGATTTGTCTTTAGTCTATAACAAGAATCAGACTTGAGCCATTTGGAATGACTTGTTTCTAAACACTGAGGCTTAATATAAACCACAGCTGTCATACTTGTTTGTTAGTCTGCTATGAAAGGTTGCTTTCGCTTTTAGACATGTGAGCACAATCAATGTGGTTTGTTAACTTAACAAAGCAGAAGACCGCTCTAATGAATCTCTGCAGCGCAGCAGAAGTGTTTCTTTCTGACACTAAAAGGCCTGAATACAAACCTCAGAGGTGGAATTCAGTTATAATGAAAAGGGTTCAGCATCGATTGAACATCATGTAAGAAAAGCAAAGCTAGTAGTCTTGTAAATCTTAAAATGAGGTGCTTAATGTCCACCAGTGAATACTGGTTTGGTCCCAGTAGTACATTATATAAAGGCATGCTTGTCAGTTAAGTTTTGTGCATCCTCAGTGAAAACACACAAAATTGTGTCTTTTGAGGTTTTAGGTTCAGGGCCAAGTTTCTGTCACAGATTAAAACCTGGTCTTTCCAATCTTTCTTTCAGCAGGACTCTCCAGAGATAAATCAATCTGTGCCCAGAAAATGGCCCCATCAGGACTTTAAGGAAGGGAAACAGATTCTTGGATTAAAAAAAAGTCACAACTGAACAAACTGATCAGTCTTCACAGTTAAACAGTGATTCAAGGAAAACATATGGGGGTTCACAGGAAAAGGAAGGCAGTTGACAATAATTCACTTCCTTTTCGGAGGTTCATAGAAGAGGAGGTTGTGATGGTGAACAGGGATAGCCAGGTGTCAGAAAATACACGGCACACAGGTGACTCTATGTTGTGCACACAACATGTGTTGCAAACATAGGGACAAACCTTAGTTCTCCTGGCATCCAGCAGCTGCAGTACATGGGCAGAATGAACAGAAAAACAAATGTATGGTAAAGAAGTGTCTGCATATGATGCAACAGAGATGGATGATATGCAAACCAGCTAGAGATCAAAAGGAGAGACACCCTCAGTCTGTTCAGCGTCTAAACATCTTCATATCATACTGACAATAAGCCTACAGACAAAAATGTGACGTGAAAATGACCTTTCTGGAAAGAGAAGGGTATGAAGCTTAAATTGGCTATAAATTGGCACAATCTTTTGTTGATATATATATACTGTATATACTTATTCACAGTATTATTGACTAAGTTCTTGTGCAGTTCTGTCCGGCTTCCCCCACCACCAGAAAAATGATACAGGTGAACCCGTCAGTCTAAATTAGAGTGTGACATGTGGGAGCGCTTAAATGTGATTAATAGCAATACCAAATATCAAATATGAGTAGTACCTCGAGATACAAGCTTAATTCATTCCGTGACTGGGCTCATAAATCAAACAACTTACAAATCAAACAAATTTTTCTCCATTTAAAATAACTACAATCATTTTTAACTTTTCCAGCAAAAAATCCCCAAACCTCCTAATTTATGAAAAAAATAAAATCAATTTTCACCAACCAATAGACATGCATACTTACATGTACATGAAATTATATATAAGTTAAGTACAATGGTAAATTATGAAAATAAAATGCAAAAGTCACAAGCACACACGAGCTACGTCTTCATTCCACAGACGAGAACGAGATCCGCTCTCAGCTGATGTATCCATCGCAGGCTAGTGGTGAAGTGGAACAAAAGTATGGACAGCAGGACAGTTTCTATCTCAAATAACTCATAAATCGAGCAGTTTGTAACTCAAGGCAATACTGTATACATATATAAACACATAGACACATGGACACATCCACACACACACACACACACACACACTGCTTTTCTTCAGCAAATGTGAAGATGTGAAGAATTCTTTAAATATCCAAGAATCCATCTGATAATCTGGATTACCCCCAGAATGACCAGATTGTTCAACCTACCTTTACCCAACATCAGGTCAGACCTTTTTTGTTTTGGCTGACTATAACTTAGTATTCATGTTCCCACAGATTTTAATGGGTAAGAAAACAAATGAATAAATCATCTCAGCCGTCACAGACAGGATGGACTCTGTTCTCCACCAGAGGGCAGTGTTTGAATTCACTTTACAGACTAACAGACTGCTGCTCTGTGAACAGTTTGTGCCAATCACACTCCTTAGTGTGAGTCACGGTAATCTAAGTCAACCACGGGAGGCCACACACTTCTCAAACCTGTGCAAACTGGTGCAACTTGGAGCTGACACAGTTCAAACCTTAAGACTGCTATTTTTTTAAACGACAAGTTTCAATGCAAGTTATTTTCCTGACACATGTAGTAATATTCAGTGAAATAACGATGTGCTGTGCTCGTACAGGAAGCCCGGAAAATGTATCCTCCCAGTGATAGATGAATGCTTTTAATTATGGCTGTAATTGGGCTCAACTAATAAAAAAAAACGATTAACCTCCTTCCTGTGCCATGATTTTATAGATAGTATGTCCCTACAGATATTGAACCGCTGCTGTGCTGCCTGTACTAAATCCATTTAATACAGCACTAAGTAATACTCAGACTGTACTGTTCTCAACCTAATCTCACGTGACACTTCTCCCTCTCCCTTCATCATCCGAGTCTCTTCGTACTCTCTGCCTTGATCAATAAGTGCCTTCTTGAAATTAAACTGCAGGAGGTGGTCCAATGATTCCATTTGCATAATTGCACAGTGGGTTAAAATGGCTACCACTCCATTCCTCCCATTTCATTCCAACATCTATAGCAAAACTGTTCTGTTTCTTTGTGAGTCAGCCATGACTCAGCAGTTACTGACATTGTGGTGAACAACATCGTGTTTCCTGAAAATTAGGCTTGTCAGAGACAGGAAGGGGTTTTGAGCTGCCGCGCTTTGACACCTGGGGGAGCTGCTGCTGACACCTGGGGCTGTCATGGCTACTGCCTGTCAGAAATCCTTCTGTGCAGAAACACAAAGCCTCCAGGACCTAAAAGCATACCGGACATGAATTTTTTCCCACTCCAAACCAAATCTTGAATTGTTACTAGCAATATCTGAGCCACAAAAGGAACAAAGCATGTTGTAAGTTTTACTTTAATTCATGGTCCACTAAATTATGTTAGTTCACACGGTAAAAACTGTAAGTACCAACAAACTAGTAGCTCAGTGAGTGGCACCGTAACACAGAATGCTAACATGATAACATTTGGCAGTTAGAATATTTAATCTTTCTCAGTCTTGATTCTTCATGTTTGTACGCAAATAGTTTCACATTGAGATTTAAAAAACAATAAAGCTAAGGATGGTGAGAAAGTCTGTAATTTGTAAATATTTTGGTCATAAATGAAGAGAATGATCAAAATTCTGACCTGATGAGGGCACTGGATTAACATTCAAGACAATCACAATTATGACACCTCTTTTGGGGAGAAATTAACGTCTGTAGTGATTGGAATTGGAATCCACCCAGGAACAGAAATTATTTGTCTTAAACTGCAAAATGAAAATGTTAAAAAGGTTAGGTGTTTCTTTGTTCAGAAAACCAACAGTATTATTGAAAATCTTCTTACCATGAATCTCTTTTGGATTTTATGTCAGCTGATCATTTTGCAATTTGACTTTCATGAATAAACGTGATGTTAAGAATCAAAAATCATCTCTCTCTCTTTCTCTCTCTCTCTCTCTCTCACACACACACACACACACACACACACACACACACACACACACACACACACACACACACACACACACACACACACACACACACACACACACACACACACACACACACACACATATACACACACAAACCTCAAACCAATTTCTTAATTTAATCAAAACTGTGTATTCAGGTATTTAAATGTTTCTCACGCAGCCTGATATTGGTAACATTCAGCTCTTTTACCAGGTGGCAGAAGCTCTTATCCGGTACAAGCTGTGTATCTATGATACTGTATACCACATATGTGTTGTGTTGAGTCAGTCGGTGTTAGTATCTAACAGACGATGGCTCGAAATTGCTGAGTCAGTACAGCCAGCTGCTTCCTACAGTCATAATCTCTGTGTTGTAGAGGGTGATGGCTGACATAAAATTACACCCACAGTGATGTTGGGGTATCTATTCATCTCAACGAATCTGAGTGGAAAGAGTGGACAGGAATGGCATTCTACATAAGGAAAACTTCCTCCACTGTGCATCTTCATCCAAATATATTTAAGCCTCTCACATCCAGATTATCATACAGATCCCAACATAAATGTGCATAATGGGGGAACATCATAAATTTTCTATTATTAGTTTTATTATGATTGGCAAAAGAAAATGAATTATCTCTCTTCTATAAAAGGATCTGCCTCAAGACTTATTCATCTGTTTCCTGGAGCCAAGATCCACCTCTGCACAACATGGCACTCTCCAAGGATGACTAATGCCTCATGTCCCGTGAGTCACACACATTTGGGGCTGAAGATTACTTGTTTATAGAAAATGTATGCGTGAGAGTGAGGTTGTTAGTGAGATCGCTATAGCTCTTCACCTCTGTTTGTGGCTAGTGGATTTAGGCTACCTCAGTTACTACTGGGATCAGTAGCAACTGAGGGTATGAAGCAAACTGATCTACATTGTAGGTAATGAAGTCCCAAGCAGGATGTTACAGGTGTATAGTTAAGACAAATGAGTGCAGTGTAGTGCGCTGGGGCGAGAGGTGGGGTACATCTAGGATGAGACGCCAGCTCATTGTGGGGTCACATGAAAGACAAACAACCACTCGTGCTCACACTCACTCCCACTAACAATTTGAAGTGATAGATTCACCTACAAGCTGTGTGTTATTGGAGGTATGAGGAAGCCGGAGAACTGGGAGAGACCCACAGACACAGGGAGAACATACAAACACTGCACAGGAGGAATTGAACCTGGGACCTTCTTTAACATGCTGCCCCATACAGGATATTTGATTTATATTTACATTTATAGCACACAGACATCTGTGTGACTTACTGATGGCTACGAACTGATGAAAAACACTCAATCATACACAGCGGCTTGGTAATGGTGAGGCAGATTTGTAATTTCAGTTCGATTTTGTAGCTAGTCTAACAGAGCAAGCAGTAAATACTGTATAAGCCAGCAATATAAAATAAAAAGAGTGAGCTCCATCTGCTGCAATGCCTTTCAAGTAAAATTATTCATCTAAAGCACTGACTATAAATGGATTTTGTGGTAAACAGCCTTTGGTTTGAGAATTATTGTTTCTTATTTGAGTTTATAAAAATTCAAAGGGAATCCCAAAGCTGGAACCAGGGAGGCACGCGGAGCTCCAGATCATAGATGCAGCTGCAACAGCCACGATACTGAATGAGCTCCTGCATAAGTTTGCCGCTAGATAGCAGCCAAGACACACAGGTACAGGATAAACAGGTTAACAAAGAAGATTTAGACATCAGCATCACGTGAAAAAGAGCTTTAACATGGTGACATAAAAAGTGTATGACAAAAAAATTACAACTCAGTCACACAATCAGAAAAATGGTCTGTGTGTTTGTATGTGTCACTGTTTAGTCAACATCATAGAAGTACTTTTGTACAACTGCAGAGCAAAAGGCGTTAAACGAATATCACTAAAAACATTAAGCAAGTATTCTCCCTTGATTGTTGAGCTGAACATAAATAACAAATAACAACTCCTTGCACATAAACTTTTCAGTAAAAATATACAATGTGTTTCACAAAATCATAACTGTGTCACAAAGCAGCAAACTGGAATACTTATGTGTGTTAATATTTAATCATTAACAAGTAGATCGCAACACACTCCCTCTTTAATGCTATCAACCTGGCACTCAGTAACATTTCCTGCTTCTCGGCATTTCATCTCATCTTCCTGAAATGCAGTGGAGGTTACCTCAGGAGGCACGCGTGGTCCCTTTACTGTTCTCCTGATGTATTCTAACTACAACAAACCACATTCTGTCTTAACACTTCCAAAAACATAAATTCTTACTTCTCATAAATGACAACTGCAAACTCGTTGACCACCATGTGAAGCTAGATAATAATTACTCTGTTAATGCACACTGTGTTCTGTTCACATCTGCTGTATCACATGTGCAAATGAATGTGACTGGATGTCTCTCACACAACATGCAGACAACATTTATTTACACTATGCTCAAATATAACCAGCCTCCGACCCTTTGCTGGGAGACAACAATCTCATTATTGTTTCACCTTCACATTTTCATGTCCCCTGTGACAAGTCAAAAGTAAAGGATACAGTCCTGCTGTCTCAGGCTCAGTATCCATCCTCAGTCCAAAAAAAAAAAAGTGTCATATGGGAAGCTTGGCGTCCATTTTGGGGATTGTATTGATGGTGGCTGACTGGGTGGCTGAGCAGCGGTGGTCATGACTCAGTCAGATATAGTACGCTCTAACTCACTTGCTTCCCTCCAGCGGCACTCATCCAGCTTTATCGCAACTAAATATTACACAACAATTCAAATGTTTCAGCATTTTAACAGCCACAGCCAGTTGCATGCGACATTAGAAAAGCACCACACAAAACAGACTTTGGTTAATTTAGTCATGTCCAGTGACTGCCTTGATTGAAGCTCTGCAGGCTACAGCTGGTATTTCATTAGTGGCTCACGGTGAAGTCAGTGCTCAGCAAAACAGATGAAAGATCAACTAACGCATGAATAGTTTTCTTCTCATAAAAAAAAAAAAATCACATTTGTTGTTCACAAAGTAAACAATTTGTGGCATTCGTTGGAGCTAATAGAGGCCCGAGGCTCCTGATGCAGCTCCAAACGGTGCTACAACACAGATGTAACGATTGGCCTGAAATAACTCCATTATTAGTGAGGCTCGTCAGTCAGCCTCGACAGCCATCCCACCATAAGCACACACTTATGTAAGCACACCTCACATAAATCAAGGGAGAAAAGACCAATTATAGTAACAAGGCACATATGCTTTAGATTAACTTGCATACTTCATTAATGAATACCACCAGGAAGGTTATAAACATGATTCAGTGCAGTGTCGGTGTGAACGCTGATGGACAAGGCTGGGGACAAAAAGACCTTTCTTTGTAAGGAGCACAAAGGCCTGACAGCCCACACTGTTCAGCTTTCATATTCTGACAGGCGGATTCTTTCAGCTCGTGCATTATGAAGCTAGGCTAAAAATGTATACAAGAATTCAAAAGCACTGAACATAAGGTGTGCGTGATGCCCTGGGCCTTGTTGGAGGTGCCGCAGGCTTAGCTTGAACAGGAATCTTCTCTTCTCAAGATATGTCCGTGCACATATTTATGAATCATACAGATATAAAACAATGGAGGTACCTCTGGCTGCCCTCTGGGGATGACTTGCTGATGAAATGGCATCTAATTGTGAGGCAAAGAGCTCAGGTTTCTTTCAGCTACACTGCTGGAGGGATAATAATAGTAAAACTGTCTTAACTTCATTCAAGTCAGTAAAGTCAAAAAACATTTTTAAGGGGACAGTTCATCCCGAAGGCAAACATAATCAGGTCCTTAAGGGTGGCAATAATAGTACTCTGACCTTGAAGGGGGGAGTGACGGTGTCTGTCGCCGAGAGCAACGATAGACTGACTTGTTGTTCTGTGTCTGACATCATCACTCAATCAAACAGGCAGAAATGCTGACAGACTGGCACAAAGACCACAAGCAGCTGGCAGAATTCAGCTCTTATGTTGCTTGAGGTCTCGTGAAATTAGCTGCATCATGACACAGCTTGCTTCAGAAAGAAAAAGAAATGCTGGAGAGCTCCATCAAGCTGTCCTAATTCTAAATCTATCTCAGTGCGATCTGATCCTGGTACATCAAACTAGACACTTGGTTTTATTCTAAACTTTCTGTCTGACTACAGGTCAGTCATATATCCTAATGGTAGGGACAGACAGAGAACGATCTGAAAATAATCCAAATTGCAGAAACACATTTCTCTATATAATGTTTGATTTTCGAAATAACTTATTTCTATCGTTCAAACGATTTTTCTTAAGACTATTGAAAGTTGTTCAGGTTCGAGAGTAAAACAGAAGAATTTAACATCAATTTTTT
Organism: Antennarius striatus; assembly: GCF_040054535.1. Classification (NCBI taxonomy): domain Eukaryota; kingdom Metazoa; phylum Chordata; class Actinopteri; order Lophiiformes; family Antennariidae; genus Antennarius; species Antennarius striatus. The sequence goes on along the minus strand of NC_090780.1, from coordinate 12,483,272 downwards.
TTTCTGCATTTTCTACATGGTTTCTATTGTGTGTTAATACCTTCAGATAGTAATGGTCAGTAATGACAGTGAGTGATGATCAAAGTCAGATTAAATCATTGAAAGAAAGGGGAAGAGGGAGGAGAGAGAAAAAGTAAGATGGAGATTGTTTAAGTCTCCTCGACGTTCGTCTCTGAACCTTATGCCTGGTCTTGTCAGTGACTGATTTAACTGGGCCACAGCTACGCCCCCACATTAAAGAGAGCAAAAAAAACAAAAAACCTTTGGACCTGTCTTACTCTTAGATCAATGTGATGACATCATTGGGAAATAAACTCTGTTTATGCAGTTACAATTCACCTGTTGGTGTCACTAAACAAACAGAACAACATTTTTTCAGTCGAAAAGATCGAACCTTTTCATATCGATTCTGTATCAGAGTACCATGAGTTAAATTTTCATTTCATTTTCATGTTTTTCTTTTCACAAAGGTTTCCAAGTTGTATTGAAAAAACTGATTTCAATATCTCTGTCAATTCTTGGATGGTGACAGTGCACGTCGCAGTATTGCAGAGAAGCAAATGGCGAAAGCAGAGATGCACAAATCAAAAGAGAAAAGTGAAAGCCAAGGGACTAGGAACTGAAAATCACTGCAGCAATGAGACTATGAAAGCAGAGAAGGCTGGTCTAACCTGGTTCTCCTCATGAGTGACTCTCATCTGCTCTTTCAGGATTGACGTGCGGGCCACCTCCTCTTTTCTCATGATCCTCTCCTTCTTCAGCTCAGGACTCCAGAAGCTCTTGATGCTGTTGGTGGAAGATCCCAACTTACTGTCCTTCAGGTCAAGCTCTCTGCGCAGCAGCTCGTTCTCCCTCTGCATATCCCTGAGCTGGGCCTGCATCTCCAACAGCTCCCCCCCACTGCTCCGAACCGCCTGCCTCAGCAGGGCAGAGGGCACCCCCTGGTGGTGATGGTGGTGCAGCATGGAGAGGGATCCCAGGTCGCTATAAGACAGGAGGTCAGCGTGGTGAGGTAGCCCCACAGAAGCGATGTTGGGACTGCTGCCCATGGCGGTGACGCGGCCTCCATACATGGCCCGGTTGGTAGCGCGACCCAGAGTCATTGTGCCTTTTGGGTAAGTAGCAGTGGAGCCCACCCCCTCATGGTCGCTCAGGTACATGGGCCCCGAAGTAGCATAGGCAGCATTGAGGGACTGGATGTTCTCCATGGAGAGTGTCTTGCCCCCCGCACCACCCCCACTCCCGCTATTGGCCCGCCGATGGCCCAGTCTGGGAGACCTTGGCAGGCGCGGGGATCGTGCGGGGCTGCTCTCTATATGGCCTACAGCTCTGGCACTGCTGTACATGTCCTGTAAGTCGGTGGGGTAACCACCAGAGGGTCCTCAACAGGAGCAGGCTGAACAAAGGCTGCTGTGACTCTCTGAACCACACATCGGCGGTGTATTTGTGTCTTAATGGGTGGAGAACATCAGTGTCTGATCTGATGAACAAAAGGAGAAGGAACTGTTAGATTAAGCACAGGGGTTTTTTTGTGTGTCAGATTAAAGGCAAAAACAGAAATGCATTCATAAAACCCATGCTGCTTTTCCCTCAGAAGCTGAGCGAGTTGAGGCAAACAGATTTGGCCTACAAAGTACTACAGATGCAGTTAGCTTAAAGACAGTGTTCCTCAGCATCAGCAGCAAACTGTCACATTTTATGTGGCTCTAATTTCTAAGGGCCCACAGGAATTTTCCAGAAACATTCTGGATCCCCAGCTAGTTAATGTTTATCTGCATCACATTAATTCTACTAATACACTCACAGTGGGCAGTACAGTAATTCAAGCACAGGACCACACAGTATATTATATCACAGCTGTCTGAGAGAGATAGCGAGAGAAAGAGAGAGATACACACATACACCCACATAAATTTATACATATTATATATAAACAAGTCATTAATTCACCTTCAATGCAGCACCATCAACTCTAAGTAATTACAGACACCAATTGTAAAGGTCAGTGAATCATGATCACCTTAACCAGAGCTACTATGATGAATGACGATGCAAATCAGGCAAACGGTACGTGAAACAAAATCATCCTCTTTCCTATTGTACTGTCTCATCCACACGTAAAATGTGCAAATTAAAATAGATAATCGATGCATTGATTTGATAATAATTTGATGTCATGTCAGGTAGCACAATGGTGGAGTTGGTAGTACCGTTGCCTCACAGCAAGAAGGTCCCGCGTTCTCCCTGTGTTGGCGTGAGTTCTCTGCTCCTCCCACCACCAAAAATATTCAGTTTGCATGAACTGGCTGCTGTAAATTATCCGTAGGTGTGTGTGCACAATTTGGTGTTTGTATATGTCTGCCCCTGCGATGAACTAGCGACTTGTCCAGGGTGTACCCCTCTTCTCATCCGATATTAGACGGGAGACGCTTCAGTAAACCCCTGACCCGTGATTCGGATAAGCGGCTGAAGGCAATGATGGATTTTTCCCTCTGGAAGAAGATGAATGAATGAATGGTGCCATGTCATTCACAATATAAAAAGCACTTTCCCAGCCACAGTTTTATTGAAACATCACAAATGGGAAACCTTTAAGTATATGGGATCTGCTGCATGAGGAGAAACTGATACGATAGCCTTAATACTGAATTCACAGGTATAATAACAGTTCTTTCATTTCATGCAGCAGCTATATTACAATTCAAATATTTGTCTCATTATGGAATTTATTGATGACGCATTATGGCAGCATCATTGTTATAGGACTAAACTAAAACGAGTAATTATAAAGAAAATGGTTTTAGAAAAAATTTTGTGAGCTTAAGTTTCTACAACATGTGGAAAAAATATGACCAAATGACATGCTATGTATCGCAGGAGTGCAAAGGTGACATGATGGTCTGTTGGCTTCATGGGAGCTCTCTGTTTTTCAAACTGTCCCAATGCCATGCACATTTTTTTTCTTGTCTTCTTTTTTTGAGGGACAGATGAAATGACAAGAGAACAAGTGAAGATGTTTCCTTTAAGATTTTGGATAACAGGCATTATCATCTTATCTCACTGAAAACAGCGTGAGGACACACCACATATAAACAGTGGCTGAAAAACTAAAATCAAGCAGTGCTTGTTTAAAGCCTAGAGGGAACATATTTTTTGCTATTCCCTCAGAGATTGGCAAATTAAAAATGTAAATATGCATACATATCCAACAACAGTGCAGGTCCTATCTACTGTGGTCAGCTTGCTACAGAAAGCTCTGGAGTCTGATGGTAAATGCTGTGGGAGGAAAACAGCATTCAGGGAAGTACAGGCAAAACAACAAAAACATCTCATGATAAATTAGAATTGACCTGTTGGGTAATCTGCGGAGGCTCCAAACGTTTGTTCTTTTTGGTGAAACTGCTGCTTAGAATGGATGATTTGACTTAGTGGTCATTTGTTTGAGGACACACTGTGGTTTAAGATCTGCTGCGTCTGACTGTTCCTTTTACACTAATGTTTTTTTGTGTTTAACATGTTGTAAGGCAGTGACTGTCTTTAAATTGTCCTGGAACTTCCCTGAAAAAACTACACCTTTAAAATGGTGCTAGTCTTCTCCCGTAATGACATTTTTTCCAGTTGGCTTTCAACTTCAACTGTTTTTCAGACATGGAGCTGTATTTGTGAATTTGTGTTTTATAGTTTCTCTTTTAGTTTTTCAATGACAGTATGTCAAATTTGTAGAGCTGGTGTGCCAGTAATTTTGCAGGTATGTCCCGTCATTGTAAGATACAGTATTAAGAATGGATCCTGATCTCGAAATGCAGTAGTGGCAAACAGAAAAAAGCTGCGGTGGAGTTAATGTCAAGCATGGGATGAAATTAATACGCAACAATAGAAACTCCTTACATTCTCAGATAAACGCTTCACTTGTTCTCTAAACCTCACTTTTTATGATACAGTATGTTAGTAATAAACGGTGGGTGTGGAGCCTTAAATGTTATGTCTATAAACAAGCAAATCATTTAATTTTAGAGTCCTGTTTCCCCAAATTAAAAATAGGATTCTCATCCTTCCATTATTCTTTTCCCATGTCCTAATCTGTATCACCCACACAGATCAACATGGCACCAAACCACAACCATCAGCTTGGCAAGGAAGAACAATCATAACTGTTGCTGAAACATTGGAAAACCACAAGGGGGAACAACTACATGATATTTGAAATCCTCCACCAAACCCTCACTACAGTCACCTCCAACGAAAAAGAGAGATGATTTGATGCTTATTATTGCTTATTTTCAGAATAAAGCTGTTTACAGTCAGTTGAAAAATTCTACTCTTTTTTTTGTGTCAAATGAGTTGAGTGATTACAGTTACAAGGACATTAAAACTTAATAGCAAGTGCCAGTAGGGCTATAGACCGCTATAGATGTGATCACTGGCAATTCACTGAGCAATGGCGCGTAAACGTGGAGTGGATATGGATGTTCTGAGACAAAGATGTGACCACAGGCGATGGTGAGTGTCTGTGGGGTCGGGAAGACTTCCAGTTGGACTATGGTGACAATCTGAAAGCCACAATGTAGACATTTTGTTCGCACGTCGATAAAATTGTACCAAATAAGACAAGTGGTTTAAAAATCAGAGATCTTTAACAGTGAGATTTCAGGTCACGGCGCGCGTCCAGGTGAGTCGGAGACGGACGCGCCTCTAATAACCACCTTCACGCCAGTTCGATGACACACAGTAGGTGTTAATGAGAGGAGAAGTACCTACCCCGACCGGGGTAACGCCACTTAAACAATTGCAACACATGCATCTTCCTCCTCATCATGTATTCTACAACAGTACTTCACCTCCCCGAGCTTCCCACGGACTTAAAGGTAGATTGGATGAGAAGAGACAAACCTCTTATTCCAAATGCCCTGTCCAACCGTCCATCCAATAATATTCAACGATAGTCTTGTATGGAAATGGTTGAGGCTCGGGGAAAAAAAAAAGAGCATGTGAAACATCCTCGAGTGTGTTGTATCTTAATTACACACATGCCTTTGTTTTGAAATAGGTCTCTTTTAATGGCTGCTGCTGCCCGGTGTTAGACATGAACTCAGCCTACATTTGATGCAGCACGGCCGGATAATTGACAGATCATTGGGCCTAAATTCTCGATCGCTCCAGCTTTGGTGTGCATCGAGTACTCGATTACTCTAATAACGACCGAGCCACCGTAAGGGAGCGAGCCAAAACCTTTATTTTGAAATACGGCATTCATTACTCGACCCTTTCAACGCGGGTTTAAAACGCTTATTCTCAGGTCGGTGAACCTTACCGTGTCTATGCAATAAAACGACCACCGGACGAGAAGGTCTTTTTAAAAAAAAAAAAAAAAAAATCTCACAGATTGTGCTTTTCTCTCCAAATCGTTGATAAAACGCGCAAGAAAGACATTTTACTGTCAATATCTCTGCAAAGAAACGCAGACAGACGAAAATAAAAGAAGCATATGTACCTCCAATCGATTTTTTTAATTCTTCTCCTTCGTTGCTCCGGACGGCATCTTGTCGCCACCATTCACCCCCGGCAGCCTCACGCAGCATCCTGCGCTGTCATTGGGCAGCTCCACGCTCTCCTCCTCCTCCTCCTCCTCCTCCTCACGTCGGGGAGCAGCAGCATCACCGCTACCACAAGTGGCAGCTGGCAGGAGGGATGGGGTTCTCAGCGGCCTGCAGTCGGCTTCACATTATCTTGCTGCTGAATGGAAATAATGGGACGTGCCGAGCTCATTAGTTAAAAATGTCAGGTAGTTTCATTTAACCTTCACTGTCAATTTTGCTCCTCCTTGTTTACCGTGGTTTACAATGCGGAGAGGTTAAAATGGTTCAGAAATATAACCGATTTGGTTTCGTAGGCTTATAGAGCCTACAAATTCAATTACATTATCGTTAGGGCATCCTGTGCCCTAAAATTGGACTCTCAGGCATGCCTTCCTTCCACACTAGGGGTGGCTGATGTGGAGTAGACACGTGACGTCACAGTAAGCGGAAGTCACTACCGTTGCAGCTTTTGAACAGTGGAAAGGCAAAGTGGCAGCTATACTATTCCATTTGAACGCTGTTTAAACACACAAAAACACATGTAAGAAGAAAAAAAAGACAGTGTGATTCAAAAAGATTCAACAGATGAGAATCTTTTTACAGGCTGTCACCAATTAAAGACATGAGAAGCAGATGTTTTGCTGCAAATGTGCAGAAACAACTACAGTCCTGGCACAAAAAACCCGGATCTGTGGTTGAGAATCTCTGATCAATAAATCCTCAGAGACTTGATCACGTCAAGAAGCTCATTCGGAGTCACCTGAGGTAGGCCCACATGACATGTCATCTTAGCTCATCCCTGCTCCTGACTGAGCGGCAAGCCTCCACCCTGCAGCAGACATATCTACCCAAGCTGTAAGGAAATAATGCTGTTTTACTGATAATACTTTGTACTAACCTGACAAAGTAGAATAAGAATATCTATTAAAGTAACATTGTGACCATGTTATTTTAATTTTGTGGAAGACAGTCTAGAAGTGTGACTAAGAATCTAAGCTTATGCATAACATCAGCTTCTGTTTTCTTGTATTTTGGAGATGACAGAAACATATGCTGTCTTTATTTTTCTGTAAATGTTCTGTAACTTCCCTAAAAAAAATGTTGCAGGATTTTTTCAGTCTGACTGATGCACCGAGCTCTCTCTCTCTCTCTCTCTCTCTCTCTCTCTCTCTCTCTCTCTCTCTCTCTCTCTCTCTCTCTCTCTCTCTCTCTCTCTCTCTCTCTCTCTCTCTCTCTCTCTCTCTCTCTCTCTCTCTCTCTCTCTCTCTCTCTCTCTCTCTCTCTCTCTATATATATATATATATATATATATATATATATATATATACAATATGTGTGTGTATGTGTATATATATATACAGAAGAGAGCAGTGGTGATAGATGTGGCGATTCCAGCTGATGCCAACATCAGGAAGAAGTATCAAGGGTTGAAAGAACAGCTGGAACAGATGTGGAAGGTCAAGGTTAATGTGGTCCCCGTGGTAGTAGGAGCACTTGGGGCAGTGACCCCCAAACTGGAAGAGTGGCTCCAGCAGATTCCTGGAACGACATCTGAAGCCTCAGTCCAGAAGAGCGCAGTCCTAGGAACAGACTCCCAGGCCTCTGGTAGAGGACAGATACCACCCCACAAGGGTGAGAGGGACATTTATATATATATATATATATATATATATATATATATATATATATATATATATATATATATATATATATATATATGTGTGTGTGTGTGTGTGTGTGTGTGTGTGTGTGTGTGTGTGTGTGTGTGTGTGTGTGTGTGTGTGTGTGTGTGTGTGTGTGTGTGTGTGTGTGTGTATACATACATACATACATACATACATACATACATAAATACATACATACATACATACATACATACATACATATATACAAAGAAATCCTGTACAACACGATCCATTGAAAAACATTTTGGTTTAGCTGGGCTCTCTCTGCTGAAGCATGGCTCTTCTTGTACTCACTCCAGACGCTTTGCTTGAGGTGATGAAACAAGTGATTTGACCCTTTTGCTGTCACAGTTTTCATACTCTTACACATTTTTGTGATTGTTCTTTTGGTTTTCCTCCGATGAGGGTGTTATGCTCTCCCTCTTCCTGCTCTTCCACATTCTGATTGCTGATAGGTCTAACCACATGATGTGATTTCAAGCCAGAATAACAAATGATTTTCAGAAATAAGCCCAGATTCATTTAACTGTCACCAATAACATACACAATATAATAAGATCCAACCCTATGATGACCCACATCCACCAAGACAGAGATAGGTTAAAACAGATTGTATGATTTGCTTATTCTGTTTGACAAGCACTCAAATGAAAACAAGTACAAAGACAAAATTTTCATGACATTGCAATCCTGTCATAATCAACTGTTTTTTTAAAGCATAAACTGTTCAGAATGTGTCAGATTGTACTTATGAGTATTTATTAAATGTGGCTAAAATGCCTTTTTTTTTCAGAAGCAAATGTTCGGTTTGTTGAACAATGAGTCTTTTTCTCTTCATCTTCCATGTGTCCTGTAATTTCTTGATACTTCACTACTCTTGCAGATTTGACCCCTGTTAATTGTACTTGGTTTAACAGGAGAAACTGGATTAGGAGAAACAATTGTCTTCAGATTTACTGGATAAGATGAGCTTTTGAAGCTCACCTTGTAGAGATCTGAATTGTTTCCTCTGTGATGTCAGTCAGTCGGCAGCACAGCCCTTGTTTTTGTGATTTCACCATCTGTGGTCATCAGTCTTTTTTGTTCAGCCGTTATAACTGCTTACTTGCACTCTCTGGGAAAAGACCAGAAATAAAACCCCAAACCACTTTATGGACACAAGTGATTTTTTTTTCCTGGACTGTTGCTACAGACGTCCATTTCGTAATATTGCAAAGAAAAAGAAATTTTGTATTCATTTTTTTTTCATTAATTTTTGTTCAAGGGTGAAAACACAAAGTATTAGTCTTGAGTGTCAACCCACCAGGACTTTGATGTTTATTCTCATTATTGGTAAGACGAGTACTATTTCACACAATATCCAACTAATCAATGATGTTTGATCTGTTATTGACAGGGAACTGTTAACAATGTTTTTTAAATTCGACAGTTGGAGGTATGACACAAGAAGAGCAGGAATCTAGTCTGGTGTCTTTTATGAGACAAACTCTTCTCCAGTATTAAGCCAATATTGTAACTTACATTTGCCCGAGGGAAACTAAAGATTTCTGGGTAGATTTTTGAAGCAGTTAAAATACATGACATCACAAACTTCAGTGTGTCCATCATACGTGCTGGAACAGACAGCCCTGCAGGCTTTTCCAAAACAGAAGTGTGTCCCTCTGGCTCCTGTCTTCGTCGTACTGTCATTTGCCTGCAGGCCACATGGCATAACAAGGACTTTCTCCTATTGCACGTGGTAAACAGTGATGCTAAGTGTGCTTGACAGTGCCCAAAGGAGAGGCATCAGCATTTCTGTGTCCTGAACAAAGACACACAGACCTGTCTACTGCTTCCTTTTCTGTCATGCACATATATAATATAGGAAATGAAGGACGGAGAATTTGTCACAGTAAGAGGGCCTATGTGCGGTCGCTGACAGAATACCTTGTTCTATGTATCACTTAGTTTTCTGTCTTGAAATCCCAGTAACAGACAATGTTTTCTCTGCTTATTTAGGTCTTGGCGTTAGAAGACATGTAGAGACTTGGCTCTCAATGCTTCGAACAAATTGATCTGCAATATGTTCCTGTGTGCTTGAGCAGCCATGCGGTCAATGCAGAAGCTCTGCCACACATTTCCCTCTACAGTCTCCTTTGATTTGTCTCCATTTTTGTCTGAATACATTTTTTTTTTTTTTAAAAAGGTGGTGAGTTGAAAGCCCCCTGCTCTTAAAGAAAGAAAAAGACCATCCATTAGTTCAATCAAAAATTCAATATCCACCTTCTCAGCAATTATTGGAAATTGCTTTTAAACACTCAAGAATCCACTCGTATGCTTTCAAATCTTGTCTGACATATGATTGCATAACAAATCCTTACATGCCCATAAATGAAAAGAAAAACATAAAAAAATAAAAATCCATTTACATTTATATGCAGTTGTCGAGTTATGGTTGATCCTTGGTAGGTTCATCTGCCTTGAAGCCCCACAATGTTTCTAATAAATACTATATATTGATTGGTAATCATAAATTTAAGTAGATTACATTAAAACAGTGAGAGCAGAAAATATGAAATCTTTCCTTCTGCTTTTATGAAAAAGAATCTGGCACAGTGGGGTCATATAACCATCAGATGGAGACAAAGAGCACAATTTAGTCTGTCATATCCTCAAAAATACAGTATGTTAACAATCATTGAATAAAATCATATTACATTTGCTAAAAAATCATCATGTTTTTAAATCGTAGTAATTTGGCACTGGCAGCTATATGACATTCTGGCCATATTTATTTTGAGATTATCTGAACCATGTTTATTTTCCATCATTTATTTGCTATAACTGTGACTAAGAGTTTTCATGGGGTTGCAGACGCCAATCCCAGATAACTTTAGGCTGGAGACATGACGCCTCTGGGATAAGTCAACAATTCATCACAGGGTTAATGCATACTTGTTTCTAAACTAGTTTCCCTCCATTCATTTCCTATGAGTGCTTATCCTTTACAGGATAGCGGGTGATTGAAGCTCACCAAAGTCGACACTGAGCAAAAGATGAGGTACACGTTTGACGGATCACCAGTTCATTAAAGGCCTGATGCACAGGCACATGAACAACCATTCACAACGACATTGATAGCAACAGAAGATATGTGATAATTATTTTGCTTCTGCTTGTTCAGGGAATTGGGATTGAAGGGCATCTTCAATGGCAAGATAAAACCCCTCAGAGAGACACTAGTGGTGGCGGTGGCTGATGACGCCGCTGACACTGACGAGGCTGATAAAATGATGGATATATTAAATGTCACTATCAATATGACAGGAGCGGGCTGTACCGTGGCAAAGTGCATCAAGATAGTACAGAACCATATTCTGCTCTGAAACCCATGTGAATCAAGTCATCTTGATATTTCTGGCAGATGAAAACAATATATGGACATTGATCTCTTTACAAAACATGTTTTGTTGTTACAAAGTTGTAACTCTGAGTTCAACCACTTTTTCTTTGGTCTTTGGTTATTTTGCACAGCAGCTTGAATGATTAGGGCTGATGGAGTTGAAGTTCTGCTCTCTGCTGTCCTCCTGCTGTAATTTAACATTGTATAAAGATGTTCAATGATGCCTCAGTTGATATAGGACTTCTTTTAGATTTAACTTTTGTTTTTTGTATGAATTGTAAAACTACAGTGTCTGGTTTGGTTTGTGTTTGTGCGAAACAAAATTGGATGATTTCCAAAGAAAGATTAGAATCACTCAGAAATGTGTAGATGCCGTATAAGATAATGACATCACTCAGTGACTCATCTTTATTGTAAGAAAGTCTCAAATATTGTAATATGTGAAGTCCTTTAAGCGTGACAACGTTAACTAATAGATTTGTTGGATGGAGTGTTTTTGCTTCTCGTCACACACGTCACACTTCCCACCACTTGAGAATGAGTCACAAAATGTTCCCCCGAGGTCATCACTGATAGAAATAATTGCTAAACCTTCTGAGTCTGAGAGTTCCATCATTTGTTCTGGGAAAAGATGAATGCTAGCACCCAATTAAATTTTATTGACTTACATTTATATTCGTAAGAGAATGTGTTGGTCAAGGGACCAATGACTGAGGAATATGATGACAAACCATCAATCAGTCTGCTGTATACAAAGGTTAAGTGTTCACATACTCAGTGGGAGATGGGACAGAGCAGACCACCGCTTTGTAAGAACAAATGTAAATTGAAGTAGGTCTATAAAAGAAGAGTTTTAGTGACCCCCAGTTGGGGCTCAACAGTTTGTCATCATGATGTTAAATATGCTCCTTTAGAGGGACCTGAAGGAAATAAGGATAGCCATCAGTGCTGTAAAATTGGCTGCTGCAGGCCCCAGTGATAAATCCTTGTTAATGCAAACGTTAAGCATTTAAAGGTCCACAAATCTCTAACTGATGGATTGCATCGGTTCATGGAGAAATTTTTGTGGGGTTTTAACATTTATAGAACAATGTTACAATCATTATCAAAAATATATCTTGCTAATAGTTAACTTTTGCTTCCCTAAATAATTGATGGTGGACTGGCTGTCTTATGCTAGAGACGCTCAATTACTCTCCAAAAGTAACACTTTCCCTTTTAAATCCCAACAAACGCTTCATTTTCTACAATATTCTGCTTGAATCTTATTGTTTTGATAAACTTATATTGTGTTTTCATCATCAAAATGTCATTTGTAGATTTTCATTCATTATATTTATAAATTAACCCAATTAAAGAAGCAATTCACCTCCCTTCATCAGTAAGCCTGGTCTAAAGTTCAGTTTAATCTGTGGCTTATCATTCTAGCCTTTGAAGACAATTCATTTAGAATTATTTTTCTATCAGGAAGTAATTTTTTCTGAAACATCATTTTTGGCAAAAATTCTTTAACTTGTTTGCATTTATGAGCAGTATTTCTTTCTATAAGTACTCCCACCTCCCAGTACTAACTCAGCATTACTCATGACTCCAGCTGTAAAAGATAGTGAAAAGTTGTAGTTACTACTTTAGATAAGAATTGTATTATTTATATAATAGCGTTGTATTAATACTATTGGTATCCTTAGTGAATTTGGATTTGATTTCATTGATTGTTTGATTGATTGATTGATTACTTAAGTTAACTGACAGAAAAGTATTCAAGAATATTTTGGTAAAGGTGCCTTAAAGGTACTGTACAGTAGTTTGAGTGTATCATGGACATCACACATTGAAGGTTCTGGGTTATAGCAGTAACAAAACATCTGTTCATCAGCCTGTACACTACAATACAAAGTGTATTGATTAGTGTTGTGGGCACATCCTTTTCCCCACACAGTCAATCTGTCTGACAGGTAAAGTGTCTGGTGTTTCTCTATATGATGCGGTTGGAAGAGAGTACTTTGTGAAAAATACAACCAAGAACGCTACGTTAATAGACACTGAAACTGTTTCTCTTGACTCCAGGTTGTTGATTTTAATAGGTGGACTTCTGAAATAAGTTAAATGTGTAGTGTATGGACACCTATCTGTATAACTAAGTGCTTGAGCCAACTGTAGGCTGGTCCCAAACCCAGATAAATGCAGCAGGTTGTGGCATTCAGCGTAAAGCTTTGCCAAACAAACATGAGCATTAATCTAAAGAATTCCATACTGGACTGGCTGTGGCCCAGGTTAACAACGTCCGCCACTGGTGGACCTACAGGGCATCGATGGAAATTCAGCTACTGTGGGTCGAAGACGACGGAGAGGTGGAGAGCGGATTCTTAGACAGAAAGAGAAGAGAAAAGGAAAACCCCAAGATCTGAAAATGGTGACTTAAATGTGGGATCTATAACAGGTAGAGAATTGGTTGACATTATGATCACGAGAAAGATAGATTTACTGTGTGCAGTAAGTGTGTATGCGGTAAGTCTAAAAGCTTAGAAGCAGGATTCAAAATAAAAGAGTGTCACATTGAGTTATAAGAGTGAAACTTGAAAGTGATGTGAGGGTGTTATGTATAATATGTCGATGTAGGTTCTCATTTATCCAGGTCATGGTTATCAGGTTAGAAGGAGCTACATTGTGTCTTTGTAGATCTAGAGAAAGCCTATGACAGAGAACACAGAGAGGAACTGTGGTATTGCATGAGGAAGTCTGGCAAAGAAGTAGGTTAGAATAGTACAAGACTAGGAGTGGTCAGGTTAGATAGGATCAGAAATGAGTTTATCAGAGGAACAGCCAAGGTGAGATGTATGGAGACAAAGAGCGCAGACTTCGATGGTTTGGACAGGTCCAGAGGAGAGATTGTGAGTATATTGGTAAAAGGGTGTTGAGTATGGAGCTACACACAAGAGGACAAGAGGGCAAGAGGAAGACCAAAGAGAAGGTGGATGGACGTAGTGAGGGAAGACATGTGGGCAGTTGGTTTTAAAGAGGAGGATGCAGAAGATAGGCTGACATGGAAAAGGATGACACTCGTTGACGACCCCTAATGGGATAAGCCAAAAGTATAGTACAATTATGGTTTTGACTCCTGTAGAATGAAGGAGAAATTTGGGTAGTTAGTTGAGGGGGAACCTTATATTTGTGTGCCTCTACATAAATAAATTATTCTGGCCAAGTGTGATGGTGCAAAACCACAACACAGTTGTTATGTGGCACATAGTTTTTCCTCATCTTTTCCCATTCCTTGTCAAAACATAAGGTTTTGCAGAAAAGAAAAACCGATGTTGCTTGAGAGTCTTGTAACGACACTTTTTTTTTCAGTGTTCACTTCAAATTCCGTGTCTAACCAGTTGGGGGCAGCCAATATCTGCAGATGTGAGTACTGATGCCTGGCTGTAGGGCAGCTGCAGAATGGGTTGTGGTTTCATAATGTCTTGATGGGCCATTCGACAGTTCAATCACACAAAGCACAGTGCAGGGCAATGAAGACCTGCGGTGTCAGTCTGTTGGTGAATGAAAATCAGAGCTGCACTGATGTATCAGTGGGAATGTGCTGCGAACCCTCTTCATAAAGAGACAAAATATACACACCAATGATATGAGTAATACACAGACCAATATGTGATGAAAACAACAGAGCACATTCCAGTTGTGATAGCAGCATAGAATAAAATTCAGCTAATCGAAAGACAAAGATGAAAACGCAATTCTTTGTGTTCAAGTGATATGTGGTCTAAAACTTGTGTTAATGGGTGAAGCAAACACAAATAAGATTAAAAACCTTCTGCAATATCAACTGACTGCATTGTGTTTGCTCACCAAAACACAACTGATTCTCGAATAACAAATGTTTGTTCCACGACATTGAAAACAATTGCTTTAGCATAAACATGTCTTGCTATCTGTTCTGTGTGGAATGAAGTCTTTAATACAATAAATTCTCTCCAGAATTTTCGATACTGTGATATTCTAGTGGCAGGTGCATGAAATCTTACCATAGATGATGCCATTGGATTTTTTAGTGCCAATCATACATGTTCATGTGGACCTGGAGAAGTTTCACTATTTCTGCTTTCTGCAGAAAAAAGTGAAATACATTAGCTTTTATGCTTGTTGCACCTCACGTCTCTCAATGCTGCAGAACCTTAGCCCTTCTCCATACAGTCAGTGCCTTACACCAATATCTGCAGTATTTCAATGATGTATGGCTCATGTTGGAATCCTATTTAGGTACAAGAAGTATTTTCACCTACTTCTGGAGATAAAGCCTCTAATTTTTTTTAATTTTTTTTTTTTTTTTACAATGTTATAATCCCGGAAGGGAAATTAAGAACGCACACTCTAGTTTTTGTTATTCAATCACACACATGCATATTAGTGTGTACAGGCCCCTGTAATACACACAACCGCACACAGGGGGGCCTGTAGGCATGCAATGGGAGGTAGAGTGGCGGGCAGCTCCTTGGTGGTGCACCCAAATGAGCAACTTGTAAGGGGGACGGCGCCTTGCTTAAGGGTGCCTTGGCAGTGCTCCGAAGGTGAGCTGACACCTCCCACTGTCGGCTCACTTTTGGGTGTTTTTTTTTTTTTTGGCCGGGAGCGGAAATCGAACCGCCCCTCTCAGAACATTGGACGACAAGCTCTACCATCTGCTCCATCACTGAGCCCTTGAATAATAATAAATTTGAATAATAATTCAAATTTTTACAAACATAGTATTGAATGTTTGACAAGGGTGAAATGAAAACATACTAACCTCTTTCATTAGCATGAATGCTGAGGGACTGACTTTCTTGACATACTGAGTTTTTTAAAGTTTTTAAATTAAGTCCAACTATACATAAATAGAAGATTAAGAGTAAGTTTTGACGGCAAAACTCCATCTACTATAAGAAAGTGTTTTGTGGACCTACCAGGTGCTATGACTTAACCAACAGTATTTCTCAATCACAGCAGCCAAATGAATAAATATTATGTATTGCTTCTACCTATTATAGGGAAACTATGATGAAAATTGGACTATTTTTTTCCTTCTAACATTTAATTTTGAGGTTTCTGTACACAATTACTTGATTTCTGTGGTAAAAGGAAATAGCCTATCACATTCTGAGTGTTAACAGCAGTTTCCATGAGATAAATGCCTTTGACCAGTGTGCCTGTGCATATCTGTATAAGTTAGCACCATTAAAAGCTAATTATATTGAGCACTTTTTCTTAAACAGAAAAAGTGCTCATTCACATACATCCATGCCTCCATCCCTCCTTATGTGATGAAAAAATCTTTGATACTGCCCCCTCGTCACCCACACAGAAATAAGTTGTCACTGGTTCTACAGGAAAGCCTGGTCTTATCTGGCGATCTGTTTCTTTCAAGGTCTTACTCTTGATCTCTGTTTGCTGTAGCTGCTACACAACTTTCCAAGCATCTCCATCAGTCCTGCAGGAAAACTAGTTATTTGCAAATACAGAGAGACTGAACACAACAAACACAATATATTCTTTTTATTTTTATTCTTCTCTCTGGAAATTGCAGGGTCAATATCTTCATTAATCACATTACTTGACATGATGCACCAAAATTTACAATACCTGTTTACAGGAATACACTGAATAGAACACAAGATTCACAATGGATACACGACTGACATTTTGCCCATTGCACTTACAACAGTGAATGACAGTTTCCAAATTTTTTGTTTCTTTTTTTGCCCCACTGCTTCCCCTTACCATCTTTACATTGCAGATGATGTCCATCAAGTCCACCTCAGGAATTCTACTCTACAATTGCTTTAGAGGTTTTTTCTTCTTGTTTTACAGCACAATATGTATAGAATCCATACACGGACTGGATAAGCTTCTGAATAGACTTTTGTTCCACTGTTGTAAACAGTCAATACAAGTCAGCCACATACACAATGCTTATGCAATAATTAGAATATGAATCATTATTCATTTAATCATGATCATCATTAATGTGGTAATAAATATTCTCTTAATACACAAAAGTTGGCAGTAAATACGGCATGGATGCACATGACAGCCGTACTCAAAACTGAAAAGCTGTACAGAAGAATTAATTGTTATTTACAGTAAAAATGTGTCTGTCTGTCTCTCTGTCATTCAGACGGCTGCTTGAAGGCTTTTTTGTCTCACGCACCTCACATTGACCTGACTGCGTCTCCTCCTAGTGTTTTGAGAAAGATCTCTTACTGTTCAGTTGGAAGCACTGTTAAGCAACCTCCACATTAATGCACATCCTCAAGCAGCAAGTGCTACCACCCAGGCTTGTGCTTCCAAAGTGACATGCCCTGAATTGTGAATGAACATTTGACTCATCAACATTCTCTATGCTGGCCTGTGAAAATCAAGGTTTATCAGATAAACCTTGGTGAACTCATGCCAAATCTTTTTTTTTTTAAAGTCAGCTATAACTGCCAAGAATATAAAATCTAACCATGCACCTTCCCTGTGTTTTGACTGCTGAGTGGTTTAATTAACAATGAACTATCTGACAGAAGCATTCCATTCACTCCACAGGCTATACTGACAACCAATATGTACATTGACAGGTATTAATGAAAAGTGCTGGCCATCTGTATTACAGGTTTATAGCAGCACAGACAGTCACTGCAAGCCAAACACTGAGGAGCCCAGGTCAGCCAAAATGCACAAAAACTGATTAAAGGCTCAGCCAGACAAGCCAATCAAACCCATGCTTCAAAGCAACATGATGGTGGACATTCAAAACCGACAGTTTACACAGTTTACCCTTTGGCAACAAGTACCCCGAGTGGGGAGTTAGGGCTCGAAACATGCCATGAAAATAAAAACAATTCTAGTTCAATATTCAAATTCATACAGACAAATAGCCAAGTAAAAACATTTTCAATAGCTTTTCTCTGCTTCTTTAGTTAATTTTTTTTTTTTAATACACTGATGATAATAAACGGTTTCAGGCTGAATCACTTCCAGGTTCAAAATGAGTCATTGCATAGAACATTTGAAATGATGAATTGCTTTGATCCTGTGTGTATCCCGTGTGTGTGTGTGTGTGTGTGTGTGTGTGTGTGTGTGTGTGTGTGTGTGTGTGTGTGTGTGTGTGTGTGTGTGTGTGTGTGTGTGTGTGTGTGCGGTGTGGGTGTGTGTGGGTGTATTACATGCGTCACTGCAGAAACCAGCAGTGGGCTCTGCTTGCTAGTTGGTGAATCTGTAGTCGTATTGATGAGCAGGAGGATAACAAATCTTTTCAGTTGTGGACACAATTACCCTTGGCTCTGACGTGTAACTAGGATGCAAAGATTGTAATGTGTATTATGTGCGTTTGTGTGTGTGTGTGTGTGTGTGTGTGTGTGTGTGTGTGTGTATGTGTGTGTGTGTGTGTGTGTGTGTGTGTGTGTGTGTGTGTGTGTGTGTGTGTGTGTGTGTGAGTGTGTGTGTGTGTGTGTGTGTGTGTGTGTTTGAAAGACTGTTTGCAAGATAGAATTTGCTTATGTTGTAAAGTTGTACTAGTCTTCTGCACCTGCATCTGCACATACAATGCATGTATGGAGTCTGGACACAGTACTATGGTTGTAAACCGTCTGACAAATTGTATTACAGCTATTTATTGATAGAGTTGTTTGTTATTTCCCATCACTAATTGAACAACAATTACATGATTGTGCTATATACCATTTTCTGCATGCTATTGCTTTTAAAAATCAACAAGCAAATTATTTGATGCAGGAAAACAGATGCACACAAATGAGCAAAACAAATCAGTGAAAAATATCAAGTTTTATAAAATAAAAACACAGAACAAAATAAAGAAAATCACCAAGGAGTGATTCCATAAATACACAAAGGACAAGTATCATAATTAGATCTTTGATTTGTTTTATGTACAGACAATACTTTACAGTTGTGTAAAAAGAAATGATGACATCGACAATTTAAAACATGTGAGGTATACAAGTAAAAATATGTACTGAATAAGGCTCTTCCATTCAGTGAATATCAGGCAAAAATGAAAAGAAACTAGAAGATGAGACAAATCAACAAAAAGGTTTACGTCCCAAAGGACTTCCTCCTTTTTATAGTCGGGCCATAGAGCTTTTTATTCAGCTCTAAGGCTTACTATAACAATGGCTTTGTGATGGCTAATAAAGAGCCATGGCCACTCTGTCATTTGGTCCTCTCATCTGTGTGAATCTCACACTTGTGGGCACACTGGTAATAATTCCTTTCCGTAAAAACCTACAGCTAACGATTAGTGGCATCTCATAGGTGGTGAAAAAGTATTGACATGGGCTTCTTTTTTTTCAGTTTTTGAAATATTTGTGCGTGCATTTTCATGGTCCATTCGGTACACAATGAAGCCAAAAGAAGAGGAATAAAAACACATTCAAAGAAAGGGTCAAATTCCCTGTACTGGAATGTACTGGCGACATCAGAGAGTCCAAGCATTCAAGGATTGTGGTGGCATCATCAGGTGGGTTGTCATTGCCGTGATACACCTTGTCTACTTCAGGTATGTGGTGTCATTGATGGCTAAGATCAGTATCTTTCATACCAGGAAAACCTATGAAAATTGGATTTTTTTTCTTTTTTGTGGTTTGCATGAAAAAGTCTCTGAGGGCATCAATTTAGAATCAAGCATCCTTGCTAGATGTGGAGTCTTCAGACATGATCCCTGCAGAGGGCGTTGTGAGACCTCCTCTTCCGATCTTTTCCTCCCATAATTGAAAGTCAGCAAACCTTATACAATCACACAGATCCCTTGGATTCAACACCCTTTCCCTCTCTATTCTTTTCTTGAACACATCTTTATACTCCTGAAATACAAAGTGAAGATGTCATTGTTAGAAGAAATAAACTGTTGATGAATAATAGGTAGGTAGGTAACTTTATTAATCCCTTAAGGAAGTTCCGCCAGGGAAATTATCATCTCTGTTACACTAATATCATATAATCACACATTTACAAAAGTACTGCTGCAACATATACTAAAACATGCCAATTAGATAAACAATCATACATCGTTTTTTTATGTTATAAAATATATAATTTATTTCAAAATGATCTTGTTCACTAAAAGTTCCAAGTGTTGTGCAACAGCTATACTGTATATACACGTTAACCGCGACCTTTTGCAATGCTTATGTTGTCAACACTCTATTACTTCCCATCATACTCCAGCCAATCACAGTCCTGCTTGACCAAAGTAATCCACTGGGCTGACCAGGATGGCCTGCAGCTCAAAGAAGCACTGAGTCGAGTTTATCTCCACATTCCTGCTCTGAATCCTAAGACTGATGATTGTAACAGAGAAGCAACACAGATCTCTTAACAGTTAAATGATAAACTCTCAATCACAGGAGCCACAACTTCTTCCTGTGCAGTTCACAGCACGCCTTTCGACATCCACTAAATAAAGGGCATTGAAATCTTTTGTATTTGCACTTCTGTAGTTCTGCTCCATTGAGCAGCATTAGTCGATTAGTTCATTGTACCATATAACGAATTACGCTTCAGTGATCATGATTCTGTGTGCCTGTATGTTCTTCTTTCCTTGTGTGTCTTTGCAAGTGTGACATTAAAGCAAAGCCACATTTAGCCCTCTCGTGCTTATTATAGCCCAGTGTGCTTGGCCCAGATTATTGGATGCTTGTGGAGTCAGAAGGTAAATGACGGTGGTGCTGTCCTGCCTCTGCCTCAACAAAAGGCCGAAGTAGACTGTGATTTTTACCTAACCTTACACACCAGAAAGATAATGAAATTAAACAAACAAAAAATAAAGCCCATAAAAAGGTAAATAATAGGTATTATCATACAGCATTTGTACGTATGATCATTACTTACCACTGGTCCAGGGAGGCACTAGAAATCTCCACAATAATCATTCTGAGATACCCGTTCGGTCAAGGCATCTGTTTAAGGCATCCACAGTCCTCTGCTCATATCTTGTAACACCATGCTGACAAAGCATTCATCCTTATTTCATTCACCTCCGTTTTATGACAATGTCTGGCAAATTCACTGCTGACAAGGCATCCTTTGATTCTAGCTCTGTTAAAAAATTTGGAGAAAGGTACAGTGGATCAGTCCAAATATACGTACAATCACAGTATTTAATCATTCATCATTTCAGCTAAGACATTATGCAGACATGGGCTGTGTTATTCTATGCTAGTATTCAGCTGATCAAACACTGAAAAATCAAACATTATCCTAAAAATTCCTCAAGGGATTAATGAGAGTTAATGAGATACTCACTGATGAACTCAGAATCTTCCTCTATTTGCTCCATATTTTTTAAATTTTCATAGGTTTTCCGTGTACAAAGTTACGAGTCACTCTCATTTTTGTGTATACCCTGGAAAGAAAAAGCACATCAGATTTGAAGTGAATAAGTTCATTGATAAACCAACACATTATAATTTTCCAAACATCCACAATGTGTAATGACGAAGGTTCCAAATTTCTGATTAGCACACAGCCATCTGTTGTCTCCTATTTTAAAGTCGATCCATGATTCTACATCCAAAGTAAGACTAAAACATTTTCACTTACCAGTGCCAGTAACTACCACTTACCTTCCACTCTTCAGTTTACCAAAATGAGGTGAACTTCTTTCCAAGGCCAGACAAAGCTGCAGGAAGGACAAATAGGAGGCAAAAATGGGAAAACAACACAAACCAAAATACAACCCACCCATTCATCAATATCAAGTATGTTATTTATTTTCTCACTATATTAACAGACTCAATTTTTTACACAAAAACTAAGATACAGACTATTGCATATTTAACAACTCAGAAAATATACGCTAAAACTCTTTAAACACTGATTTTATGAATAAGTATACCATCTCCAAGCTTTCCCGCCTGCTCCGCTGCTCCTCCTTGCAGGATTTTGGTGAGAACATTTTCCCCCTCAGCAGGTGTTTGTCCTGCAGCACTGCCTATACCCCCAGGCTTGCTACCAATCCCAACAGGGGCAGCTTTCGAGCCTTTAAGCAAGAAAGAATGTAGTCAACACAATTGTTGCCATTTGCTTGTGGATAATTTAGATTTCATATAAATGGTGGAACTGTGACCTACCAATGCCTGTTAAAGGTGGTGTAGCTATTTTGGTGGGTTGAGGTGCTGCCGGGACAGTTAGAGGTTTCAATCCTGTGGCTGCTCCTGCAGGTGTAGCATCCATTTTTGACTGTTGAGATAAATATAAATTTAGGAAAGAGTTTAATTTTGCTATTATACATGTTACATGAATTAAAATGTGAATTAAAAATGTGATTTTCTCTATTAATATCTGTTTGTGTGTGTTTTATGCAATTCTTAAGTCTACTCACAGCTGTCGTGGATGGCTGCCCTGTTGCAGATACTCCTGGCTGGCGTCCCTGTTGTGATGATTGGATAGATTTGGGTGGCTGCTGTGCTGTTCCAGCTCCTGTGATGGTGGTTGTATGCTGGGTGTTCTGAGGTGCCTGGCTGTGTGGTAGTAGTTGCTGCTGTTGTTGCTGCTGTTGTTGTTGTTGTTGTGCACTCTGGTGATGCTGCTGCTGAGGCACCTGGGTACTCTCAATGTCAGAGCCTGGATGTCTCCCAGGTTGTCCCTGACCTGGTCGTTGTTGGCCAGTGTGGCTCTGAGGGGGCTGCTGTTGCTGTGATTTAGGCCCTGCTGCATAGGGATCCTGCCTTCTGGAGGCTACGCGATCTCCCTGGGGTCTCTGACTCCGCCCTCCTGTACCATGATGATGACCAGACTCGCGAGAGAAGTCACCTGAGTTTCGGGGGCTTGCCTGGGTGGAACGAGAGTCTGGACCACTCCTTCTTTGTGTGGAGGTTCGACCATCAGAGCGAGCAGGTGTGTCTCTGGGGTGTGTCCTGGAAGAACGGGAGGATCTAGGATCTTCGGAAGAGTGGCGAGAAGAGCTGTGCCTGCCAGAACTACTGCCATGGTGACGGTGGTCCCGTGATGATGTGGAAGAGGAGTGCCGTTGTTGGTTGTATTCATCCTGAGGACAATATTCCTCTGGGGGTTCATCATAATCATGGTAGGTGTGTTTACCACGCCTCCCTGTGGATGTGTGACCTCCACTTCCATGATGTCTTGAGCGATCAGAACGGGCCTCTCGTGGCTTCTCAAACCAATCAGTCTCCTCTTGACCCAAATGATAGGCTTTTTAAAACCAAAACAAACATTATCAGACACTATTTTATCCCATGAGAGGAGTAGCATGCAGACTGATGTCATGCAAAGTATATGCAAAACCATGCTCCACATCCCAGAGTCATACAATTTTTTACAGAATCCAACAGGCAGAAAATTAAAATAAAAAACAAACCAAACCAAAAAACACCTCAAAAAACTGACATCACCTCATACTTGAAAATGGTGCATGCAAAAAATGATAAAAACATGCATTTTTTGGCATAATTTGTCACATGAAACAATCCATAAAAGATTTTAGAGGGGCAAAATAATTTGCCCCTTTTCAAAATCTCAGACTCAGCATGCAGTCTTTTTCCAGTGCACTTTAAAAGTGGGAAGTCCGAATGTCAAGCATAGTACATCAGCACCAGTTACCTTCACTGTCAGATACTGCACAGTGCATGTCATCTACGAGGTAAGGGTCATCTGGTTTGTAGACATGACTTCTAGGCATGTCTTTCTTATGGTGGTCCTGGACATCTGGCAACGAATGGCTGGAGCCATATTGGTTCCTGACATCATGGGTGTCTGATATGCCAGAACCTCTTCCCATGCCTACGGGCTTTCCAACAGGACTTAGTGGGCTCTCCTCCTCAGAATTCTGGCTGCGCATTGGAGGCCTTCCACTACGGCTGCTTCTCTGAGACCGTTCCATGGCGTCTCTCTCGTAGGATTTGCTTCTGTGGCTGGTTGTGTCTCTGGTGGAGATCTTGTCAATACCATATCCAGTTGACCTGGACCTACCAGAGCTGTACATGCGGTCCTGCTCCTCTAGACCCTCACGACTGGTCCCATAGTATTTCTGCTGGTCGTATGCATTCTTCTTCATTCCATAGGTGACGTCATCTTGATGCTTCTTTGACCTGGACACAACTGTGCAGGTGCCTCCTGTTGATGTTGTCATTGTATAAGAAGCAAGATCAGTTTCCACATCCCGCGCTTCCTCAATAGGAGAGAATTTAGATATTTTCTGCTCCATTCCCTGCTTCCTGTGCTTACTACGTTTAGAGGACACTACTGCGGGGGCAAGATTTTTGGGTGTGAGTTTGTGACTGCTAGAGTTGCTTCTTGTTGAGTGTTTATAATCATCGTAGTAATAGGAAGAGCCACCACTCACAGTCGTGCTGGTGCGATTATCTGCTGTCCCCTGGTAACCCGTTGTAGCTGCAGATCTACCATAAGCGTCCACAGGTTCATCATCAGGCCTACCATATGTATTCCCACGAGCAGGACTATTCTCACTTTGGTACCTCCCTCCTACAGGATGCGTTAGAGCATCAGTAGGTTGGTTAGCATTGTCTTTTGTCAACTCACTAATGTCATCAATCATGACATAGTTTCGAGAAATATTCTGCTCCAGGTTAGAAGTGTAGAGTCCATCTGAAGCATAAGCAGAGGTGGGGCTCTCCACACTGTGAGTCACACCAGGCTCAGGGGCACGATATTGTCCATATGCATTGCTATAGACTAAGCCAAAGTTGCTGTCTGTGCCTGATATGGCAACTGACACTGCTGGGTTGCTGATTACCTCATAGTTGGTGGGGAGTTTTTGCTCAAGATCAGCCAAAGATGTTTGTCGTGGTCTTTGATGGACTGTAAGGATCTCCGCCTGGGGCTGGTATGGAAGACCGGGCTGGTAGGTGCTGTGGCTGGGATAAGGAAGGCTCTGGCCTGGCATCGGCTGACCAGATGGATGGAAACCTTGGTGACCATGCTGCTGCATGCCAAGGTCTGCCTGGTAGGAAGTCTGGCCATACATTCTGGATGAATATGTCCCCTGGTTCTGGTAGCCAGGGCCTGGTGGGGGATGGGGTTGGAATGTTCCTGGTTGGGGGCCAGATGATGAAGAGTACTGAGGAGGTTGGAAACCTATCTGTTGGTAAGCAGGGTTGGGCTGTTGTGTTGATGGTTGACTTTGAGGGTATGGATAAGATATATAGGATGAAGTTGAAGGATACTGGGGTGTTGCATTGAAGTCATTGGTGAATTGACTTAGCGGCGCTGTACTGGGCCTTGTGAGCAATCCATTAGCATCAAACGTTGCTGTTGCAGCTGCCATTCTGAAGTTATTGAGCTCACTGTCTGACATATAGTCCCTAGCATCACCCATGCATCTCAGGTAAGCGAGTTCTCTCCTCTCTCGCTCCTTCACCATAGTCTCCTTTCGTTGGGTGATCCCAAGCTCTAAATAACGTAACTTAGCATCAATCTCCTTCTCTTCTTCCTCTAGTTCAGCTTGCTGCTTTCGCAGCTTGGAGGACTCTTGTTCCACAGCTTTTAGTTCACTAAGCAGACCAGCCTTGGTGACTCCCTGGGCAGGTCTTGGTAGAACTCTCTGAGACATGCCAGGAGAACTGTACATTTGTGCTGGAGTAACAATAGGCAATGGAGATTCCTCTGGAGGGGGGCTGGGGAGAGTCCGCTTTACTTTTCTCATCAGAGAGTTCTGCTGCTGCTGCAGGGAGGCCATCTGCTGGGAGAGACATAAAGACATCAGCCAACACTCAGCTATGAACAGAAGGGTTTATGTAAATTAGAATCATTAATGTACACCGGGTACTCACAGAGGTTACATCAAACTCAAGACCTAAGTGAAAAGCTACGCATCAAGTCATGCTTTCGGACCACTTTATGTCAAATATTTCATGTACTGTGGGGATACTGACTACACCACTACCTCAGTTGAGACAATTTGCTGCCATTATATTGAATAAATGTTTTTCCACTGAAACCAATGACAGTGATAAATGAATGATAAACAATGTTAAGTGCTTAGTTGTGGATTGCTGTGTAATAAAAACAAAGCACCTCTAATACACAATTGCAATGAGAAGTACAATTTATCCACATCACCATGAATAAATTATATTGTACTCTTAGTAAACCAAATGTTTATTATGGTACCAATAACTATTCTTTTAATTTCTACTTGAATGAAACATGAATTTCAGAAATGTGTTTTTGTATTTAAGTAGCTTTTGAAACATAATCATATACAGTAATCCCTCGCTTAATCGCGCTTCAAGATGCACGTCTTCACTACATCTCGGATTTTTAGAAGCTAGTCATGTGATACCGCACGTACATGCTATTGGCTTAAAGCATCCATGAGTGCGCTGCGTTCCGAGACTTAGGGAAAGCAGCGCACTTCCGTGCATTAAAGAAACACTTTTTTTAGCCTATAAAAGTGTGGGAGAAGGTAATACAGGTATAAGGTGGTTTAATGTCTGTATGGGGAGAGTTCATAAACATTTAAATTACCGTAAATAATAAAATAAATAGTATGTCACTATATCGCGGGATTTCGTTTTCCACGGGTGGTCCTGGAACGCATTAACTGCGAGTAACGAGGGATTACTGTAGTCATGAAATACTACAGTAATACTGCTGTCTCCAAGCAATTTTTGAAAAATTGCTTAGGGACAGTTAAGATGAAGCAACTGTATTTTTTCTCCATTTAATAAAATGCTAAGTAGTTATCATTTTCCCTTTAAAACTTTTTTATAAATCTAAGTACAGGATGTTCGACTGTTTTTGCAAACAAGTGTAGTTAAAAATATAAATAAAAACACAAAAATCAGCATCTATGATAGTCTAACACTTTGTTGGGTGGCTCCATGGTGTTTTTGTAAAATACTGTATTTACAACGGGGCTGTATTTGCTTCTCACACTAATTTTAGTCTGAGTACTGAGCAATGTTAATTTACTTTGACCAGCTGTGAACAATCAGGAAGACAGCAAAGCACCAGCAGATTGTATGTGCCCCTGTCAACTCTTAAAGTTTCGCCAAATATAGACGACACCACCCAAGGGGGGCGGGGTGCGTAAAAGTTATCAGAATATCATGACCCCTTCTGGCTGATCAGCTATGTAAAAAAAAGCGTGTTCTGCAGATATAGTATGTCAGACAGAACTACTACAGTAATACTATTTTAATTTAACAACTAGTCAATGCTCATAGCTTCATTTACATGTGTAACAAGAACCAATGCAACACCCCTAAATTAAAATTTTTACCCAGACCTAATTGCACAGGTCACTGCAAACACTGTAAACACTTTACTTTCCTATGCCTATTTATACCTTATTATTTGTATATTCATGGTGGGTTATTTTTTATTCTGTCTAGGTGTTGGTACTACTTTCTGTGTGCTGGTAATACTTTCTGTGTGCTTTTTCTGTGTGCCGTGTGTAGTGCGACGGAGAATTTAATTTCCCTGATGATACCTCCTTAGGGGATCAATAAAGTTCCACTCTCTAGGTCGAAGAACAAAGCTAGTGCTCTGACCTACTGGCATTGATTAAAGCACTAGCTATGTCTTACTCAAACTTGCCTTCTCCCTTGTCTTTCTATCTTATCCGGTTCCTGAGAGTACAAAAATTGAAATTTAACCTTGACATAGTTTTCTCAAGGTCCAGTTCATCATCTCATTTTCATCCCCTTTGCTTCCCGAGTAATGTGCTGTTTGTTTCATCTTTCTATCTGCAATGATTGCGAAGATATTTGGTGGACATACGGACGGACGTATGAGCGAACAAAGAGACGAACACTGACAGTTACAATACATCACCGCTTTGAAGCGGGATGTAATAATTAACTTATTACATCCCGCTTCAAAGCATTGATGTACTGTAATTGTCAGTGCTCCTGTGTTCTTCCGTTCGTTCTTTTGTTAGTCCACCAAATATCTTTACAACCATTGCAGATAGAAAGATGAAACAAAAAGCACATTACTCGGGCGGCAAAGGGGATGAAAATGAGATGAGCTTGACCTTGAGAAAACTAGGTCAAGGTCAAATTTCAACTGTTGTATACTCAGGAACCAGATAAGATAGAAAGACAAGGGAGAAGACCAGTGTGAGTGATACCATAGATCAAAGCTAGTGCTTTTAACAGTAGGTCAGAACACTAGCTTTGCTGTTTGACCTGTGCAAGTACGTCAGGGTAAAATTTTGAATTCAGGGGTGTCGCGAGATGTTGCAGTCTGTGACTGCCTTGGTTTCAGTTCTTATGGTGTACATTTAATAATCCGCTGACTACAGTATGCAGTGTGTGTGTGTCTGTGTGTGTGTTTATGCATTTTGTTTTTATTTTCCCATACCTGACTGTTGGACACAGCTTGCTGATGATACGGGGAGAATCTGTTCTTGGCAGGATCCTCAGATGTAGGGCTGAGAGGCTTAGGTTCTGACATGGAGCGCTGAACACTTTTTATAGGTCTTGGCAAGGTCTGGTGGCGTTGGGTTGATTCAGCAGTAAAGGCTTTCTGCTGGGGTGTAACGTGGGCCTTGTTTAATTTCTCCTGGGAGGCAAATGTTGTCTCCAGCATGCGATGAGGAGACAGTGGTGATACAGGAGAATATAGAACCTGGGGAGATTTGGGTGGCTGGCGCAATGGGGACTCATTCTGTTGATGCTGATAACCAATTTCCAGGGGATCTGGTTTCCTCCTCTCAAATTTGGCGACTCCTTGGAGCCTAGGAGAGGCTTGGTCAGCAACATTCGCACCAACTATGTGCAAACTTGTGGAGTATGGACTGACAGTTGTAGGAACACTTAGTTGAGGGGTGACCACACCGTGAGACTGAGACTCTGGTTCTGTCTGGCATGCCAGACTCTCTCCTTTATGTGTCCTTTCAGGGGCTGCAATGTAGTGTAACAGGTCAACTTTTGAGCTCTCGGCCATGGTAATGTGGATTGCAGGAGAAACCCTGACTAGTTGGTCTGACTCTGTTTGGCATGATGAATCATTCATAGTCTGAATAGCAATACTTGTAGAAGCAACTTTAGATGACCCTTCTGATTTGGCTTCACCAGTGGATTCAGAGTGCTTGGATACACGTGATCGTCTGCGCCTTACTGGCTGCTGGTCCCATTCTCCCTGGTCTTCCTCATCAGTCTGTACACTGCAATCTGCAATACGTCTTGTTCTTCTACGCCTGTTTATGAATCGGTCTTCTCCATCTTCATCGTCTGTTTGAACACAGCTGTCTGTAATCCTCTTCACAGAGTCCTCTTCTGAGCCATCCCTAAGTCGAGGCATAGAATTCTGCTTTTTCATAATCTTGGAATCGCCTTGTTTTTCACTGGTCCTCAAAGACATTTCGGAGGCAGAACTTTGAATAGGGCGAGCAGCCACCACAGCTTGGACCACCTGCCCATCCTGCCAGAACTGAACACTCTGTCCATCTTGTTGAATAACTCTGCCAACCTGGTCACAGATAATGAAACCTTGAGGGGTTCCTCCTCCAACAACTACTCCTTGTATGGTACCCTGGGAAGATGTTGCTGCTGCT
Organism: Antennarius striatus; assembly: GCF_040054535.1. Lineage (NCBI taxonomy): Eukaryota > Metazoa > Chordata > Actinopteri > Lophiiformes > Antennariidae > Antennarius > Antennarius striatus. The sequence continues at coordinate 12,454,106 of NC_090780.1, read as the reverse complement.
GCCGCTGCTGCTGATGCAGCAGCAGCTTCAGCTGCAGCAACAGCAGCTGCTGCCTCCACCGCTGCTGTCTTTTGCCTTTTCTGTTCTTCCAACTGCTGCTGGAGTTGCTGTTGCAGAGATTGAATTTGTTCAAGCTGCATTCTCTGTTGGGCAAGTTGCTCTCTTTGCATAATGAGCTGCGTTTCTCGCTCTGCTTGTTGTTGCTGTAGGACTTGTTGTTTAATTGTATGTAATTCTTGAATCTCACGCTGAACTAGTAATTGTTCCTTTTCCCTGTGTCGCTGCAGCTCCATACGATCTCTTTCAAGCTCTTCGTGTAGGCGTAGCTGGCGCAATTTCTCTAGTTCGACACGCTCTCTCTCTAGCTGCAGCATGTGCTCTTGTTGTTGACTTAGTCTGTCATCTTCTTTACCTGTGTGTGCATCCGCAGGAGGAGAAAGTTTCGAAATTGGCACAAGGGCAGAACTGTGGTGTGTCACTTGAGGCTGGCCCTGTGGCAGCACTAATGGTTGAGGTAGGCTAATGGGTTGAGCTTCAGATTGGGTTTGTGTCAAAGACAAAGGTTCGATTTGGGTATGTAACTGCTGTGGCTGTATTTGAGTGTGCCCTGGTTGGCCAATTGAAGGTTGGCCTTGAGCTTGACAGAGGGATGGAACACTCTGTGAGGTAAGTAGAGTGTGATCTGTCTGTTGATCTGTCACGTCATTAGTTATTGGTTGGGTTAGAGGAACGGTTGCAGGAGTTTGGGCTGCAGCTGTGGATAAAGGCTTTCCAAGGTATACAGGTGTTTCCTGGTCTAAGTTGCTTGAATCAGGCACACCTCCTGACGGTGCGGCTAAAGTAGAAAACTGGTTTGGAGGAGGGTATGAATATGGTCCCTGTGTGGACAAGGGCATTCTAGGAGTCACTTGGGGCAACCTGGTGAGGCTAGCCAGTGGTACAGCAGTTACACCTGTGGGGTATGGTCTGTAAATTCCTCTAGGTATGGGGCGCAAGACAGAGGCAGGCTGAGTGGTAATTGGCAAAGTAGATGCTATAGGAGTGTTTATGGTGGAATATATCATGCCATCACCTCCTCTCATAGTGGCAGGGTACAAGGCGCGTATGTTTGCTTGTCTAGCATTTATTAGGTTTGCTAGAGTGCCATTTACTGTTGCCCTTCCATCTGTGCCATACAGCAGGTTTGCTCTTATTGATGCTAAATTCTGATGTAAATTTAACCTGCCAAAAGGTCCACCCCTTCCAGCACCATATGGCATCAGTTCAGGGTTATTACCATAACGGCTCCCAAACTGGTCCACTGAGTTAAGAGCTGCACACATGCGACTGATTTCTCTAGCAGTGGTTGCACTGTACTGGGCCAGACTTGACTCCTTGGACCCTGTTAGGTCATGTGAACTGCAGGTATTGTCAGAATTGATATTTGACATTGAGCCATATCGACGCAGGGGTAACGAAGGACCTGAAAAATCTCCTTGATGTCGCAAGTCCGTGTAAGATCCATACTGTGCTCCCACACCAAGGTATCCACCATCATAAGCCTGATTCATACTACTAAGATCTACAGCTAAACCTCCCTGGAAATTATTTTGATATTGACCAGAAT